>NW_020175821.1:8940079-8954579 GCF_003031525.2 Neophocaena asiaeorientalis asiaeorientalis
ATTTCTAATCTCATAGCGTTGTGGTCAGAAAAGATGCTTGATATGATTTCAATTTTCTTAAATTTACTGAGGCTTGATTTGTGACCCAGGATGTGACCTATCCTGGAGAACATTCCATGCGCACTTGGGAAGAAAGTGTAATCTGCTGTTTGGGGATGTAATGTCCTATAAATATCAATTAAATCTATCTGGTCTATTGTGTCATTTAAAGCTTCTGTTTCCTTATTAATTTTCTCTCTGGATGATTTGTCCATTGGTGTAAGTGAGATGTTAAAGTCCCAAGCCAGATGTGGGGCTCAGAACCTTCACTCTCCTCCCATGGGTGGACTTCTGTGATGTAAGTGTTCTCCAGTCTGTGAGTCACCCACCCAGCAGTTATGGGATTTGATTTTACTGTGATTGCGCCCCTCCTACCATCTCATTGTGGCTTCTCCTTTGTCTTTGGATGTGGGGTTTATTTTTTTGGTGAGTTCCAGCGTCTTCCTGTCGATGATTGTTCAGCAGTTAGCTGTGATTCTGGTGCTCACACAAGAGGGAGTGAGAGCACGTCGTTCTACTCCACCGTCTTGAACCAATCTTGACCAAGTTATTTTATCTCACTGAATTTTAATTCTTTCATCTGTCAAATGGGAAATATAATACTTAGATCATTAAACTGATGTGAGGATAAATTCCTTGTGCTACCACACCTGTATTAAACCTTGATTTGGGTGCCAAATTCAGAATTAGTGAGATTAAAGTATGAGAAACAAAGACTTTACTCTGGATGTTTCCATTTTTTAAATTTTCTTTTTTTTTAAATTTTTGGCCATGCCATGCAGCTTGTGGGATCTTTGTTCCCTGACCAGGGATTAAACCCAGGCCCTCAGCAGTGAGAGCATGGAGTCCTAATCACTGGACCACCAGGGAATTCCTTACTCCGGATATCTCCAGATGAAAGCAATTTAATGAAAAGAATTAGGTGCTTACAAAATTATTTGAAGATATGGAGGAGCAGGCAGGAGCCCATGGCTGGGCTTAGCCAGTTCAAGGTTAACAGCATAACCGGGATCCAGAGGTCAGGAATGGTGACTGTTGTAACTGCCGACACCACCCTGCTATGACACCCCCAAAGCAATTGTCTTGACACAGGTGTGCCGAGTTTGCCTTCAGCTACTGTCTCTCATAGTAGAATAGCAGCAGAAAAATAGTTGTTCTCTCTTGTCTTCCAAAACTTGTGGGAGTGCATCTACCTGGTGTTCTGTTTTGCTTCCAGAATTCTCACTGCCCACAAGTTAGCAAATGCAGTTTTGAGTTTTCCAGTGCCTGCTATACAAGAAGGTGCATGGAAGGTGATGGGACTAAATACCGTGTGCCAGGTGACCACATCCAATGTTTCAACTACTTAGCACAGTGTTGACATAAGAGATCTTAAATGTTAATCATCATGATTAATAGATATACAAATTTAGGCCAGCATTCATAAGCTATTATTCTTAGAAGTGAAGGTAGTCCACATCACACTTCCTTGCTCCACTCTGTCAAGTAAATCATCAGGAAATCTATATTGTCCATCCAGGAGTGGCTGAAGCACAGGTCTGTTGAATGCTCTGTCAAAGGTCCAAGTAGAGCCCGTTGATCTGATCTCAGTTTAGCCATCAGTTCATCATTTTATAATAGCTCCATAGGAGAAAGTCTGGCCAAATAGTAGACTGTGGAATTTTCTTTTCTTTTCTTTTCTTTTTTTTTTTTTGGCGGTATGCGGGCCTCTCACTGTTGTGGCCTCTCCCGCTGTGGAGCACAGGCTCCGGACGCGCAGGCTCAGCAGCCATGGCTCACGGGCCCAGCCGCTCTGCGGCATGTGGGATCTTCCCGGACCGGGGCACGAACTTGTGTCCCCTACATCGGCAGGCGGACTCTCAACCACTGCGCCACCAGGGAAGCCCATGGAATTTTCAACTACTTTTTTTTTTAAACAACATTCTTGTTTGTTTGATAAAATTTTTAAATGTATTCTAAAGAAAATGAGTAATTGCAGCAAAGATGTAATCAGACTCAAGCTCTATCATTGGTATTGACGTAAGAGCTATCTCCCCCATTTGTACAATGGTATGAATGAAAAAAGTGAAAAATGGAGGGTTTTCTTTTTCATTTTTCACTATACTTTGTCCTTTTTTTGATCGAGGTTTGGATTGGGCTGTTACCTTATTTGTCCTCCACAGCTTTGGGAAGCTTTCAAATTGGATGATGCTATTTTAGAGTGCCTGATAGGGAATCATCGTCATATCCAGGTGGCACCCATTATCCAAAATGGTCAGATTACTTTCCCATTAGTCAATCATACCCCCAGAAAACTCTGAGTTTAGCATCGGAGGGAGTTATTTTTATTGTAACAGCAGATGAACTTACAGAGTGAAAGTGGCCAATGGAAAAGCCAGAAAGAGTGTGGAGGGATGCCCCCATGTCCTACCCATCCCCCCATAACCCAGAAGAAATTTTCCAAATCACTTTTTACATATGCCTTGACTGTTGATTCATCAAAGCTGTCTTCAATAGATTCACAACTCAAACCACATTGCAGTTTTTTTTTTAATAAAGAGGAGAATTGAAAATGTGAATAGAGTATTGCTTTTAGTTTTACAAATGGGTGTGTTCAATACAAAACACTGTCAGCAGCTAATACTATGCTTGTTAATATGCTCAGATCAAGTGCGTACACGTTCCCAAATGAAGTATGTATGATCAGATGCTCTCACATGCAGTTTGTCTTCTTCCCTCACATCATTAGAGGAAAGGGCTTTTTTTTTTTTTTTGATACATTTTGTCAATACTAAACAGTGTAACAGCTTTTTTCAAGAGGTTAGAGTGTTTTCCTCCTGATTCATTATGAATGTCTACCAGAGTATTTCCTTTTAAGTTAAAGCATTTTACAAATTCTTTCTCCTGAATCAATTTACATACTTTTCTTGTCACTATTTTTAACACATAACATTTCTTACTGAAACTTCATTTCATTTTGTCCCAACCTTTTTGTGATGTTTGGAAGGAAAGAAACAGAGTTCATTTAAAACACTCTTGTTTATGATAGAGGAAACCACACTTTTTGTGATGTTAACCCACTCACGGACAGAGAGTCTGAACTTCAGAATATTTTGTGTTTGGAGAGAATGCACACCAAGGAGAATGGGCTCATTTCAATTCAATATATTATAGGAAGGAAAAGATCAAGGAAGAGCTGGTCTTAAAACTGTCAAAATATGAGAATTTGATGGGAAGAAAGAAGGAAAACAGAGCAGTTGGAAATGCAAAGATAAAAGAGTTGGATCCAGACATGTCTATGTAATTTCCCAGAAATGGAAACTGTAGTGGCAATTTGGAAAGAGATAGCGAGAAGCAATATGCATTAAATGTTGAGCATTTCTTGCATCAATGAAATTGGAAGGCTCTTAGAACACATGGCATAATGGTCTTATGATTCATCTACATATGGCCTTATTCTTGGTGACTGATAAAGGGAGAAATGAAGTTCCATAAGGAATTAAACACAGAAGAAGAAGCTAAACACTATTTAAAAAAAAGATTCTAGGAAGCCTCTAGGTCACCAGCAGAGTATTAACTAAGTTGGCCTATTAAATACCCATGAGGATTGATCCCGTATGTAATTTCCTTTAATTCTGTGCATCCTTGTTATGTAGGTGTCATTTCTTCTGTTTTCCTGATAGTCCTAGAGGTGAGTTGTCTGAAGTTGGTCAGGCAGTTGGTGGTTGAGTTTAGGGGCAAATAGAATTCTTTCCGCCGCACCAGTGATTTCCAATCCAGGTTATTTGTCAGAATCATTGAAGGGTGTTGTAAAAATACAGATTCTTGGGCCTTAGCCCAGGAAATTTTGATTCAATAGTCTAGAGCAAGCTCTGAGAATCAAAAAAAAAAAAAAAAAAGAGTAAGTCCCTCCAATGACTCTGCTGCATGTTCCATTTGGGGAAACAATGCCCACAATTATGACCAGAGATAGTGTGAGAATGGTTGAAGATAAGAGGCCAGAAGAGGAAGGGGTGGAATATAGGCACTCCACTGCTGTGTGAGCAGTGGGCAAAACTACACCCAACCACAGTCAGTCTCACAAAATTCTACCAGATCTGAAAAATATGCCTTAGCATCACGTGAATTTATTTCTGAGACCCCAGGCCTTTCTAACTAGCCCACTTCCTTCCAAATGGCAATTGGATACTCCTGTGGTTTGGAATTGTGCTTTCAGAAGCCACAAAAACCATGATAAAATGCTGTCACTATATCCTGTCTCTTCAAGATGAATTAGGGGGCTTCCCTGGTGGTGCAGTGGTTAAAAATCCACCTGCCAGTGCAGGGGACACGGGTTCAAGCCCTGGTCCAGGAAGATCCCATGTGCCGTGGAGCAACTAAGCCCATGCGCCACAACTACTGAGCCACTGAGTATTTTGCCACAAATACTGAGCCCACGCGCCACAACGACTGAAGCCCACGCGATCTAGGGCCCGTGCTCTGCAACAAGAGTAGCCACCGCAATGAGAAGCCCGCGTACCACAACGAAGAGCAGCCCCTGCTCTCCACAACTAAAGGAAGCCCGCGTGCAGCAACAAAGACCCAATGCAGCCAAAAAAAAAAAAAGAGTAAAGGAAGAGGCATTTGGAAATATGGATGCCCTGAAAGTGTACTTACTAGACCGTGCTTCAAAAAAAAGAGTAAAATATAAAATCAGTGGCAAAATGTGCATCATTCCTGGCCACATACACAAATGTTCCTTCTCTCATTCAATATCGCTTTCTTCTTTTGTGCCCTATTTCATCAGGCTAAGAAAACAAAAATATCTGCCTACAGCAAATCTTTAAGGCCTCCCCCAAACACAAGAGGGACAGTGTATTATTAATTTCTCACAAAACTTTACCATGATATTTTTAGTGGAGTGGATGCTATCCTATCTGGCAGGCAATGAAACTTCCTCACTTCTCTGGGGTCTTGGAATGTTGTCTCATGATTGGTTTTACAAGGGATGTTGGGACACAGTTGAAGTTCCCACAGTGAGTCTGTGCCATCATTGCTGGCTGGTTCTCAATGGGTGGGGCACACACAGAGCACAGGGATGTGCTCTCTGATTCCACAACAAAACTAAAAACTGAGGTTCCACTGGAAGGCTCAGATCCAGAGCCATACCACGCTCATTTGTCCGGTGAGATCCAGGCAAAGTGCAGAAACCAGGAAAACGCGAGGTAACGCAAGGTTTCTAGTGAAGGAGAATGACAATAACTCTGCGCTTTTTATCTATTCATTCGACAAATGTCTGTGAGCATCTACTATATTCCAAGCACCATGCTAGGGCCCAGGCAGACAGGGAACCAGAGATGGTTCTTGCCTCACACAGCTTGCGGAGGAGACGGACAAAAACGAGGCAAGTTAACAAAGTGAATAATTTATAAGTTCAGTAAGAGCTAGAAAGAAAGCTTTTAGGCTGGGGAATGACATGATCTGGTATGTGATTTAAGAAGTTGACTCCAACAGTTCTGTGTCAGCGTTGGTGGAAATGAGGAGAGGAGTCAGTAAAGAAGACACTGCATCTGTCCAGAAGAGAAATGTCCGTGACCTGGACTGGGGTGCTGGCAGCAAAGAGATGGGGTGGACCCAAACTCAGCACCTTAACGGCCACCACCAGCAACTAGCTGGTGGATGAACGCTAGTGCTCAGTACTTCTGACAAGAGTTCCCACAGGCGATGGGATAAAACAGAAGACTGAAACAATAGGGAGATCTGGGGCACTTTTGTTACGATTCAACTCAGCCTCCTTTATTTTAAGTGAAATCCTGGCTTCCAGTTCAACGAACATCTACTGAGTGAGCAACTTCTTTGCTCAGCACACAGCCCTAGGCCCACAGCGAACTCAAGGATGAAGAAAGAAATGATGCCAGACCTCAAGGAGTCTGTGTTCCATGGACAAAATATGTCAAATAAACATGCAACTAAAACAAAGTAGAAATGTGACTAGAATCACAGAAAATGCTAACGCGTCTGGAAAGGAGCCTTGAAGTAGAAGTAGGAATTTAAAAGAATGATGTGAGGGTGGGAAATTCTAAGTGGAAGGTGCAGCAGGAGCAAAAGCCTGGAAGTGGGGATCTGGGTATGTATTCGGGGACCAGCCCTTGGTCCAGTTTGGCTCAAGGGTTGGATTTGCAGAAAGTGAGACTGAGAGTGTCCCAGGGGCAGCAGCAGACACTGGCAGCTCCTTTCCCATCCTCCTCTGCTGTATTTGTGCAACTTTGTATCAAATGTTTGTATCAAAAGCAAACTCTAGGGCTTCCCTGGTGGCGCAGTGGTTGAGAGTCTGCCTGCCGATGCAGGGGACACGGGTTCGCGCCCCAGTCCGGGAAGATCTCACAAGCCGCGGAGCGGCCGGGCCCGTGAGCCGTGGCCGCTGAGCCTGCGCGTCCGGAACCTGTACTCCGCAATGGGAGAGGCCACAGCAGTGAGAGGCCCGCGTACCGCAAAAAAACCAAAAATAAGCAAACTCTAACTCTGAAATTCCTCTTCCTAGGGCAAGATTCTTTTCCCTAGATTGACAGCACAGAGCTCACATAGCAATCACTGCTATTAATATAGACACTTAGAATGACAGAGCCAATGTTTTGGTACCAATTAAGGGAAGCTGTTGTTTTCTGAAATAGTTTGTCTTCTTTCTTATTTAAAAGGTGTGATCCCTTCCCTCCTTCTCTCCTTCCCTCTCACGCTTCCATCCTTTCAAGAATATAGGCGACCTAACAAGGGCTCAGGCTAGTGTCCTGAGGTTTGGGTTAGGCAGGCTTTTTGAGGCTGCTGGTGCTGAGAGGTGGCCACAGAGATGTGTCGAGGGAAAGTACATCCTAATCTATCCACAGACTCATGGATCTCTCTGGCTAGCAGAGGAGCTGCAGCAGGAATCATGGTTTATTTTCAGAAAGTTTTTCTTTTTTAGCTCTATGCAACAGTGACTTAGAACCATGCTTGACAGTATTTTTTATTGAAGTATAGTTGCTGTACATTATTATATGTTACAAGTGTAGAATATAGTGATTCATAAGTTTTAAAGGTTATCCTCCATTTATAGTTATTATAAAATACTGGCTATATTCCCTGTGTTATACAATACATCCTCGTATCTTATTTTATACCTAATAGTTTGTCCCTCTTGCTCCCCTATCCCTATATTGCCCCTCCCCCTTTCCCTCTCCCCGCTGGCAACCACTAGTTTATTCTCTATATCTGTGAGTCTGCTTCTTTTTTGATATATTCACTACTTTGTTTTGTCCATGCTTTATAATCTTTAAGAGCCTGTGCTCAGCCCTGCACTTCCCTACAACATGGTGGGCCTGTGGGCAGGTAGACACATGCCCCTGGGATATCCTGAGATCCCCTCACCACTCAGGCTGTTGGGGTAACCAGTCACCAGGAAACCTCTGGGAGATCATCTGAAAACCAGTATCTGGGGACACACTGCCATGTTGTCCAGTCCAAAGTATGTTCTCTGTATTTTTCTCTTTCTTGTCACACAGACAAGTAACATGGTATCTAGAAACCAACATTACATGCCAGGCTGCCTAGTCTCCTTGGAAGTTTCCTCCTCCTGCCATGGCCTTCAATATAGGGGGAAATGCAGTTTGACGCTCATCTTGGAGATGTCCTTTCACATTCTGGATGTGAGGATAAAGGACTTTCTCTTCCCATTGGTTTCTTCCTTCTCTGATCCTCTTTCCAAAGGCACTACATTTCTCTAGAGAGTGTGTCCCAAATACCTTATGTCTACGAAGCTTTACAAACATTAATAGACAAATGGTTAGTTTATATAAAGCACACATGTATTACTCTGACATAAGCAGCGAGGGGCCCACAGTTTACATTTTTTGTCTTTCTTTTAAAAAGGAATGAGAAATCATATTCCAGGTGATCCAACCTTTTAAGCTAGGGAGGGAAGGAGTGAAGAAGTTACCATGACTTAAAAGAGATTTAAATTTGAACGCTTTGTAAGCCAAGTGCAAACTGACATATGAGCTTCTATTGATCTTTAGTTGGGAAAAGTAGGGCTTGAATTTACTTTCCCACCTCCAGCTCGGCGCTTCTCTGCCCTGAGCAGACCCCCAAACACTGAGCTTATTGATGAGCTCCTAATTTTAAAAACAGACTGATACTGTCTGGCACTAATAACAATTGTAATTGCAGTAAAGCAGTTTTCATACAAAACCCCAAGAAGACAGGGCATATCTGAGTTTTCAATGACCACATGTTCAGAATTTTTTATAAGTCAAGTCATGTAGAATCTAACTCATATTTCTCATATATATGTTCATATCTTACATAACCAATGTCTTGACAATACCAGCTATTGGATTATTTAAATCGCTTGGCATTTAGGGTGCTGGTTTATAAAGTGATCATGGTGTTTGAATACCAGCTCTGACACAGTGTACAGTGTAGACTCTTAACTACACAGTGTATGGTGTGGAAGGTAAGTGGAGGAGGCCTACGTATCAGCCGGCTGTGAATATTTCCTCTGCCTCATACAGCTGTGTGCCCTTGAGACAGTTACACAACCTCTCTGGACATCGGTTTCCTCACCTTCAAAGAGAGCAAATCATAGAAGCAACTTCATAGGACTGTTATAAAGATTAAATTAGATAATGTATGTAAAGCCTAGTGTTCGGTACATGTTAAGTAGTTAATAAAAGTCAAGTTTAAGATACACACACACATACACACACTTTATATCACTGGAATTAAATCCATATATGTATATATGTATTGTGTGTGTGTGTTGTATATGTATAAACAGTGGTTTGGGGGAGGTTGTGAGCTTATGGAAAATTCCTTTGTATTTTCTCTATTTTCCAAGTTTTCTAGGATGAGTTTATCATATACTAGTAATGTTATAAACTCTTTTTTTTTTCAATGTAATGAACCAGAACAAGTGACTTATTAGGACAGTTATAGCAAGAGCAAAATCAGGTATATGTTTCAATGCCTTAAAAAAAGATAAATCTTAAAACATAGTTCCTAGTAAATAGCAGAGATCTTGAGGGAACAAAGGCTGCAAGTGAATTAAACGAGCCAAAAGTAAAAGAAGGAACAGGGCAGTCCAAGACAATGAGGTAAAACCCAGAGAACTTCAGTTTAATAGGCACCTTCAGTAGATCTTCTCCAAGGCACCAGCATTTAGAATTTGCAGTAGAATGAGCTTTTTTGGGAAGTGTACCCAAAAAAAGATTTAGAAAATGAAGACCCACAGCAGTTCAAACACTAAGGGAGAGCAGGAAATCAATAACTGATTAAAATCCCATCCAATGTTTTCCAAGAGGGAGGTCACATCAAAGAGCTCAAAGCAAATAGAAACTTTTCAGACTTAACAAGTCACCTAGTCTGCACACAAAGATGGGAGCCTAATTTTCAGCAGGTTCCATTATATTCTGGCACCAGGGATGTGAATTTTTCCTGAGATACATTTCTGTCTCTGCCTTTGTCTTGTTTCACTCCCATGTCTCTGCCGGCAGACCTCGGCTGGGTAGCTTCAGCCTCTCTTGTTACACGTTCAGGCATCTTCTGGTCTCTTTTTCTCAAGTTCTGTCACTGCAGTGAAAACAGCCTGAGGATTGTAAGTTTTGGTTTAAAGTGATTCTTATGACGCAGGCAGAAGAGTGCCGGAAGGGTTTTCTGTTCTGCTTGAGCCCCTCTGTGGGGTATTTATAACATTCACTGGTTTTACCAAAAACAGAAGTCGCTGTGCCATTTACTGGAATGGGATTGCTTCTTTTCATTTCTTTTTCTTTTCTTTCTCCCCCTCCCCTCCTCCCTTCCTTCCTCTGTTTCTTTCTCCCTTTCTCCATTCCCCCCTCTTTCCCTCTCTCCCTCCCTCCCTTTCTTCCTTTCCCCTCTGCGAGTACTCATTTAGTAGCTTTATCAACCACCTACCATGTGGCATCCATTGCGTTATGCACTGTGAAATTAAGATTCATAAGACACGACCCATACTATTATACTTTCATTGTCTTGGTTGAGCTCCCAATTGAACTCTAACATCCATACAGACACGTTTATTACGTGTCTGTTACATGTCTGGCACTTTCACGGAGCTTATTTTACTTAGTTCCATCATCCACCCAGAGGTAGGTATTATTCCCATTCTTGTAACACAGATGATTGAATTTAGGTCGAGGGTTTAAATATCTAACCCAGGGGCACTCGGTTCCTACGAGGAGGAGCCAGGACATTCTGATTTTTCTGATTCCCAGTTCAGTGTGTTTTCCACCGTGCCTGCATATTGGCTGGGAAGGACTTTTGTGCTTTCGCCTTTTATATACTGCACTGCACATGTAATATGCACAATAAATACTTGTGTAGAATTAGATCCAAACTGTATTGAAATTTGCATGCTTCAGCCTTTTCATATGCTTGCATTTGGCAGCATTATTCAGAACTTTCAAACGCATTTTTTTATATACAGACAACGGGTAAACGTTCTACTGCTTATGTGTGAAGAGCAAGGTGACTAGTCAGGAGTTGACCCTTAGACAGATCTGCAGACATACAGACCCCAGTAAGGGCTTGTATGTGTTCTGAAAGCCTGCCTACCTTGATTAGAGCTGGTTACAGAGGACACGCAGGAAGGAAAAATCCTCAGCGCCCAAATGAGCATCAAAGTCACTCTTGAAATCGTGATAGAAAGATCAGATCCTTTTTTCTTTTAACTTTGAGAAAATTTTAAAAATAACCAAAATGTAAAGAGAATAATCTAACAGATATCCACATACCCCCACCCAGAGATGAAAATTGTCAACATTTTGTCATATTAGTTTCGAGATTTTTTAAGAAATAAAATTTTCAAAAGCATTATAAAATTACAATCTCTTTTGTCTTCTATCCCCAGTCCAACCCCATCCCCTACTCCATTCTGGTGGGCACTGTCAAGGGTCTGGTTTCCAATCCACTATTTATATATTTACATGAACACATATGTTTCCATAAACAATTTATACTATTGTTTTATATGTTTATTATAAAATATACATAATGGTGTCATACTGCTTGTATCATTTTACAACTTGCTTTTATTTTTGCAAATATCACTACGTTTTTGAGCTGTGTGTTGAAACAGAAGACTCTAGTCCATTCCTGTTAGTAACTGTATAGCATTTTATTATATAAGTAAAATGATTTCTTATGCCTTCTCCTACTCCTGTTAATTGGAACTAAGATTGTTATAAACAAACCACAGTAGAAGTGCTCACACAAGTTTCTATCCTTCATACACGTGCTCACATTCTTATAAGGTGTTTTGCCTAGAAGTGGAATGGCTGGATGGTATACTAGGTACATGTTTAATTTTAACACACTTTGAAAAATTACTCTCTGAAATGGTTGTACCAATTTACAGTCTCATTGTCAATGCATTTGATTACCTGCTTCTCCATACTCTTTTCAATGCTAGATACGGACAGACTTAAATCTTTGCTCATCTGCTTGATAAGCAAGCATACCTTCTTACTTCTGTTTGCATTTCACTATTTACTAATATAATCTAGCACCTTTTCACGTTCATTGGCTATTCAGGTTTCTTCTTTTGTGAAATGCCCGGTCATGTGCTTTGCCAACTCCTACAGTTATTTGTGGAGTTTTTTTCTTGTTCATTTATAAGAGGGATCCACTTTGGATACGAATCATTTAACTGTTATTTGACCATTGCAAGTATCTTTTTTTTTAATAATTGTCAAGTTCATTATCACATTTTTTTTTTTTAAAGAGGGCCATACAAGGTCAGTTCCAAATGGGTAAAGATCTTTATTCTTTTTTTAGGTCAATGCAAGACGGCATACACGGTCTCTGCAATTGAGGGAACAGGCATAAATAGCTTTTGCAGATCTAAGCGAAAACTTCCCTACAAAGGCCTTCAGATTTCTTCTCCAGATCTTGAGAGTAGCCCCCTTTTAGCATCTTGTGAGTTAGATGGAGAGAAACACTTTTTATATTTAGATAGAAGAGCAAAACAAGAGAAATGGACTTTCCTTTTACAAGCCAGTAGCATCAACGCTTCTCACAAGAGCCTCAAATTAATTTGAAGGTGGTTTCTGTAAGTGAAATTTATCATTTAGTGATTATTGCTTCGGCATCTCAGATTTCAAATTTTAAGTTTGCCTACATGGAGTCATTCTACTTCTTCCCTCTTACTAAGAGCAGGTTTCAATTATGTAATTATGGTTAAAGAGGTCTGAAGAGTTTTTACTCTTATGCCTTCATCCTGAGTGGATAATGGTTTGCAATGACTGGTTGAGAGCTGTGGAAACACAAATGTGAGGCAGAAAGCTTGATAAATATTTACCAACATGCTAGACTATAAACGGCGCGATGAGGGCCTGTCTTTACCATCTGCATGACGGTTATATCCTCAGCATTGGCTCAGCTGATAATCTTACCGAGTGAGCATGTGCTGAATATCCCCAGTCTACAGCTAGTCGTTGAATCCTAATTCTGTGTTAGATACTTCTGTATTCTATATACTTGTGTAATTGACAGAGTGCCCGCCCTCATGAAGCTTACATTCTAGTGGCAGGGAGAGATAAGTGACAATGAAGAAAAAAGATGCAGTGAAATGGGGCAGACAGTTGTGGGCTGGTGGCATGGGGGTCGGGATGTTTCTACTGTAGGGAGTGTGGTCTGAGAAGCCTCCTGAGGAGGGATCCTAAAGATGAACATTTACTAGATAGAGATGGTGAGAAAAAGATGGGATATATAAAACCACAGGGTCGGAACTCTTAAACAATTACTTCCGATATAGGAGGTGAGCGCTTGTCTCTTTGTATTTTTATTTGGAGCAGTTCATATGAGTTTTGGAAAAAAAACATGACTAAAGCATTGATTTTAGATTAGAAGAAGTTAACGAATTTGTAAAATATGCTTCCTTTTCTTTGGTGGAACAGTTTACACAGGGAGAGAACAGCTGGCTCCTAGGACTTGGTGGTGCACTTTGGCTGGGCTGTTAATTGCGTAAGTATTTTGTGTATTTCTGACTGTGTATCTCTCCTGCAGCCCACTTGACCAAGATAAGTCTTTTGAGCCCTACTGAATGTTTGCATCTCGCAGGCAACTACAAACTATGGCTCACGGGATGATTTAACAAAAAATTATCGAAAACATTTAAAGTGCAGCACTGAGTTCATGGATAGAAACCGCTGTTTGCACAAACAAAACATTCAGATGATGATGATTCTCTAGATATTGATTTAATGCAGACTTCCTTCTTGTTTGATTTATTTGGAAAAATCGATTTCAAGTTCCTAGCAGTATCTAGTAGAAGTTCAATATTTCTTGCCCCCTCCCCCTAATGCCTGCCTAGAGAGAAAAACAAAAACAAAAACAAAAACAAAAAACCACACTGTTTGGGGGTTTTGTTTTGTTTTCTTAAGCCAAATACTTAAATCACGAATGTCTCATAAGTGCCTTTGGATGGCTTTCATTGCCTTGTTTATTTTGCTGTAGTCAGTACAAACACCTTCAAATCTCCTTCTGTAACAGATGATTTTCAAAGTCATCATCTGACCTCGCTGATGGAGCTGGTCTGCAGACCTTGCAGCCGAGTTGATTTTTGCACGGGCTCTAACTTCCACACACAAAACTTTACAGCCTCTTTGAGGAACCAGTTTCCAAGCTAAGAGAACAAATGAAAAGTGTTCGCTCATCTCTCAAAAATATTTCTGCGCTTGGTATGTTCCCACTCTTAGCGGGTTCTCAGGAATGAACACAGAATGTGACATGAGTTTTTCACATACGTAAGTTTTTGTCTTCCATTTCTGGGAAGTTATTTCCTCGTCTGAGGTTTTATTTTCTTGATTTATTAAACTTTAACATGCTACGGAAAATCTCTTCTCTCCTAGCGACTGTTCTCTCCCTTTTAAAAATGGCTCAGGAATGGAAAGCTTGATTTTCCATTTTAGAGTTTTTAGGGTCCTTTTAGGTTTATACTGCCCCTCGTTACTCCCTTCTGTACACTCACACCCGAGGCCGCCGGCATCTGGGCTGAAAGAACCCGTGGCGGGCGAGGAGAGGAGGGTGTCATATTGGCGACAGGCTCCTGCTGGCGGCCGGCGAGCCCGCCGGGGTTAACGGGGGCGCAGGGGTCAGCGCCCTCGAAGTTGGGGGCCTCGGGCGGAGCCGCACCAGAGCCGCGGCGACCGCTCAACCAGAGCGCCTTGCAGTCCCGTTCCGTCCACGGGGAAAGGATCGCCTAATTGGTTGCGATCCCACGGAGGTCTTGCTCTTCCCGGGGCAGTCTCCGGGACCGAGAGCGTCGCGGGGCCGACGCAGGCGGAGCGGAGCCGGCGAGAGGAAAAGCCCAGGCCTGGGGCAGAGGAGGAATGAGGGGCCGGGAGCCGGGGGGATTTCCTCCCGCGCTTCCCCCTCCAACGGGAGCGGAAAATGTGATTTGCTGTGCATTCCAGGCGCGGTTCCCTGGGGTGACCTCTCCCAGCCGGCCTGGGCG
>NW_020175821.1:8954642-8966001 GCF_003031525.2 Neophocaena asiaeorientalis asiaeorientalis
AGGCGGAGAGGGGACCCCGCGGGGAGGCAGGAGGGGTGCGGGGGGCGGGGGCAGTACCGGGAAAGGGGGCGGATAGCGGGTCCCGCGGCGGCGGCGGCGCCTGGCCAATGGAGAGGCGCGGCCCCGGGCGCCGCGCTCCGCCGCCGGCATTTAAACGGGAGACGGCGCGATGCCCCGCACTCGGTGCGCCCTCCGCGGACCGGGCGACCTAGTGTGCAGCAAGAGCGGTGCTCTCTGTCCCGCTGACCCCGCGCCGAGCCCGGGCGGCTCGTGCCGCGGCCGCACACCGCGCCACGCGTCGAGAGCGCAGGCCCCGAAGGCCCGCAGCACTGACAGGTGAGAGCGGAGGCGCGGGCGTTTTTGTGTGTGTTTGTACTGACCAGAGCCCTGCGCGTTTTGTGGGCGTTTGTGTGTGTGTGTGTGTGTAGGGGTCGGCAAACGACTGCCGCGTCCCGCTCCGTGCAGACTTGCCGTAGCCCTTCGTGAGCGCAGGCCGAGGCCCCGCGATCCCTGGGGTGAACCCTGAAGAACCATCGCGAGGTCTTTCGTGCTAAGGTCTTGGCTGCCATGACCTCACCTTGCGCGGTCTGCAGGACAAGACTGGGAAAGAGGATGTCAAGAGCAAGAGCCCCGCATCCCAGTTCCACCTCCCGGAGCTCCGCTAATACGCTCCTGGTGTGTTTGGCAGCCGCGCTTGCCAGTCGCGTCCGCTGGGTGAGGGCGCAGAGTCCGTGAGTCCAGAGCGCAGGAGCAGAGGGATAATGAGCGAGCGGGAGCAGTGAGGCGCTGCGGGGACCTTCAGCTCGACCGTAAACGCCGGGGCAGGTTGCAATGAGAGGGTCCCATTTGTTTGAGGCGGGGCGCTGGGTCTGGGGACTTTCGGGGCGCGCACGTCGGAGGGCCGTGAGTGATCCTGCCGTGAGGTGGTGGATCCTGAGAATCAGCGATGCATTTGCCTCTCCCCAAGATGGAGACTCATGCAACAGCGGAGCTGCGGAGTTCCGCCGTGGCGGAAATCCAAGGGTCAGGTAACTGGACAGCTGAAGTGAGGTGCGCGGTCCCGGACGCCTAGTCCCGCGAGCCCGCGGTGCTCACATAGCAAACATCGCACACACTGCGCGCTCGTGCGCGCTGTTTCCTCTTCTAGGCTTCTCCCTGCCCCATGCGCTTCTCGGCTGAACCGCGGACGTCCGGGCAATGGGCAGTGACAACTTGCCGGGTCCCACTTGTGCGGGTACCCCTTAATTTGTGTGCGAGAGGCCCCTGCCTCACCTCGCCGCGCCTTCCTAGAGACGGACTAGGCGGGACTGGCGGCGGGAGGCTGGTCCCCGGGCTTGGACGCTCAGGTCATCCCTCGTCCTCCCCCGCCGCTTTGCTGACCCCTCTGCAGCTCACGGAACAAGGCAGGCGGGCGGTGGGGTGTCGGGGCCGTCACCTTGCCGGCCGGAGTTACTTGTAGATTTCTGGCTTAGGAAGAACAGACGCGCCACCGCTCTGGCTTGGCATTGTCTTCGGATCCCAGCTCTGCCTTGGGGGCGCCCCAGCCTGGCGTTTCCCCGCGCAGGGCTCTGGTGATGCCCCCCCGGGCGAGGCAGGGGGCAGACAGGAGCCTCCCCAGTGAAGCCCTTCCAGCGCGCCCAGAGCTGGCACCCCAGTCAAATCTGGGTGCTGCTTTCTCCTTTTTTAGACAGAAATATAGCCTCGAAGTTAGGGGTTAAAAATCTCTTCTTAAATGTTACAAGGGCAGAGAGGCGACCATCGGTAGGTAATTGGATCTCCCGCTGGAAAGAGCAGATCCAAGCGGTGTGCGCGTCTGTTTATGTTCCCCTTCGAGATGGTGCCAGGACACGAGTTGATTAAAACAATCTACTGTGTTAAGTGGGTCACCAGGGACTTAAGCTGTCCCAGGGACCCCAGAGTAGTGGCTTCCTTTTGGCTGTACATACAAGTTAAATAAATAGTGGAGAAGAGGTTAAGATAACCCTGAACCCAGGGTGAGGAGTCTTCTTTCACCCAGGGCTTTCCACTTTCCAGCACCCTCTTTTTCTTTTTCTTTCTTTCTTTCTTTCCTTCTTTTTCTTTCTTTCTTCCTTTCTTTCTTTTCTTTCTTTCTTTCTTCCTTCCCTCCCTTCTCTCTCTCTCTCTCTCTCTCTCTCTGTCTCTCTCTGTCTCTCTCTCTCTGTCTCTCTCTCTGTCTCTCTCTGTCTCTCTTTCTGGGATGCAGGACTTAAAAGGATGGACTTTTCAAAGCAAGGAGGCTAAGAAGAATATTAAACAAAATTACAGACTCTCATCTCCTCCCGGGCACACTGCAGCCTACAGTGGTAGGCGATTTGATTACCATCACTGGAACTCCAAATTGTTAGTATTAACTAATTATTTAAGGGCTCTTTAGAGCTTAGTTGCTGTGTGTAGGGCTGTGTGTGTGTGTTTAACCCCCAGGTCACTGTAGGAATTAAAGTGTTTTGTAAACTTTGTAATTTCACAGGTTTCCTATTTTCTTAAAAGTTCGTTTTGAGTGAAATGTTTTGGTAACCCATGCACAATCTATGGGAAATCCAAGTTGGCTAACATAGACTTGTGCGAATGGTTACACAGGGGAGAACAGAAACCTATTACATCCTCACCTCTCTGAATGAGAGCTGCCTGCCTTGTCTTCTAAACTGAAGCCCTAGTCTTAAGGTTTAAGTGTTAAAAGTGATACAATGCCACGAAATTTTATGCCACAAACCCAGCTCCCAAGAAATGCTTGTCAGCAGCAAAGCTGTGGAGCAGCAAAGCTGTGCAGAATAGAGAGTGTAGGACAGACGGGAAAACCTAAACCTTTTATGTAAAAGGAGTGGGGGAGGTAGGGGAGGTGACTGTAGCATCCAACTGAAAGCACAGATCAGGCCAGTGTTATCAGCCTATGTCTTACATCTGCAAGGAATTGTCTTTAGTTTTAACATATGCTCTTAGAAATGCAAAGTACAACAATAATTCCTGGGACCAGAAAGGTTTTTTTCTTTACATGTGAACAAAATAGAGAATTATTTAAGTCACAATATTGTTCAAATTTGATTGCATTAGAAACAAGTCCATGTGTCCCTTATTGAGTACCGTGCTGACTGTCCATAGAATAGTGATTAAGGACATGTGTTTGGGGGCTAGGGAGAATGGGGCTCAAACCCTGTCTTTCCCATGAGGGGCTGTGCGACCTTGGACAAATTCCTAACTTTTCAGAGTCTGAATTCCCTGATCCGTAAAAGGAAGATGATATTGTCTACCTCATATTTTGTTGTGAAAAATCAATTATAAAATTCAGTCAGAATTGAGCATAATGCCTGGCATAGGGTTTAAAAAATAGAGGTGGCTCTTAGTCGTGGTATTGGGAGAGGCAGTAACATTATGGGGCATCAGCGTGTACCACAAGGTGGTTCTGAAATGAAATCGCAAATCCCACACACACAGGGACCAACACACATCTTTCACTACAATGTAGAACCTATGGCTTGACTGACTCTCAATAGTGCCGGTCAGTGAACATTTAACATTTATTACTTTCTAACTTGTCTCCTGTTGACCACAAGAATTGTATACCATCATTAACTTCACCAAAAAAATCTTCGGATGAGCCTTGAGAGCTCCTGAGATACTTAACTACTAGGTGGTCTCCTCCCTGCCCTATATGATGTTGGGCCCAAGCCTGACTTAGCCTGAATGGTCTTCAGAATAGGGAGGTTGCAGTTAGGGTACTTGCAATACATACAGGATGAGACTTTATCCTCTACTAGTTTGCCTTTGGTGCAAATTGTCTGAAAACAAAAAAATCAATGCAGTATATTCTTTTATTTTTTTAAATTTATTTGTTTATTTATTTATGGCTATGTTGAGTCTTCGTTTCTGTGCGAGGGCTTTCTCTAGTTGTGGCAAGCGGGGGCCACTCTTCATGGCGGTGCGCGGGCCTCTCACTATCACGGCCTCTCCTGTTGCGGAGCACAGGCTCCAGACGCGCAGGCTCAGTAGTTGTGGCTCACGGGCTTAGTTGATCCATGGCATGTGGGATCCTCCCAGACCAGGGCTGGAACCCGTGTCCCCTGCGTTGGCAGGCAGATTCCCAGCCACTGCGCCACCAGGGAAGCCCAGTGCAGTATGTTCTTAAGAGCTTCTCTGCTCAATTTCTAAAAGTTGACTGCCTTTTTAAAAATTAAAGATCCAATTTAAAAACAACCTTTGCCCTTCTCAAAGATTTAGTTCTGAGAAATAGGAATAGGGTCTTCTAAAACCTGGCCTGCACTTAGAGCCTGTGCTGTCACTTCCATTATTTCTTTAATACGGGGGAATAATTTGGCGGCATGCCTGTTGAATAGCTTTCTAAAATTCAATGCATCAAGAGGAATTGATCAGCCACAGACATCTGGCTTGCTGGTCATTGTCTCCTCACTGTTTATCCCACACAGCACTCCATTTAACTGAATACAAGCAGGTTGGTTAGCTAACATGAGAAATGCGGCAAGAAGAGTGCTGAAAGGAGCTGGCCTAAACTTTCCCAAAGACATCGAGAATATTAGAAACAGGTTACACGTAACACTTTTATTTCTGATTCCCCAGAATTACACGATTGTGTTCTCACAGCCTGGCGAAGATTGGAATAAATCACCATGACCTGCACAGGACAGAGGGTGGCTGATATGGGGTATTTTTGTGCAGATGTTTGCTGTTGATCACTTGCGGCAACCTGAAGGAAAGCATCAGATAGAGGAGACATGCTCTGAGAGTATCTACGTCCTCTGGGACAAATGGATTAGAGGGGAGAACAGTGGTAAAGGAAGAAAAAAGATAGGGGTGGGTGGGTCTTGCTGGTGGGAAGCAGTTGCAGAGAAACTCATCATGAAAATTTGATCACATTAGTTGGAGAAGCAGAAATACATTAAGGGGAAGTTGAGGTAGCATTTGAAAAGAATATTGTCTGCAAAGGAGAATAAAGGGAGGTCTTTGTGGGGGTCTGACGCACTCTGGGTCCATGAGATGCACCTTTCATTTAATAATGTGAGTGGGTCATTTCACGAATGCAAATTACCAGAAATGTTTTCAGCTCTCGTTTGCATATGGATAATTCATAAGACATAAATCTGGATTAGCCTTTGGATTCATTTTTGATAACGAGGCACTTTGCTAGGTGTTGATGGGAAAAAGAATTATCCTCAAGGAACTTACATTTTCTTGGTTTCCTCCATGTCTGTGATATTTACAGAGTGCAAATTATTTGGTGGCAATACAATTGGGATTTCAAGAACACAACAGCCCTATTTCCTTCAATGAGTAATCAAGATCATTTTGGTGTGGAGGAGGTTGGGTGACTGACCACAGTGACTTGACAGAGCCCTGGTTCTAGAACTGGTTCTAGTTCTCATCTTCCTCCCTCTTACTTGTGTGGGATATGCAGAGTCCTTCAGAGCACTGCTGTTCTCTAAGAAGCTGAGGTCTCTGTTGATAGAGATTCCTAAGGTTTTTTTTGTTTCGTTTTGTTTTGTTTTGTTTGCGGTACGCGGGCCTCTCACTGCCATGGCCTCTCCCGTTGCGGAGCGCAGGCTCAGCGGCCATGGCTCACGGGCCTAGCCGCTCCGCGGCATGTGGGGTCCTCCCGGACCGGGGCACAAACCCGTGTCCCCTGCATCGGCAGGCGGACTCCCAACCACTGCGCCACCAGGGAAGCCCCCTGAGGTTGTTTTTTTCCTCTCTCCAAATAACTAGTTATAAGATTTAAGAACTCAAAAGCTGAAGATATTTAAAGAGTAGGCTTTTTGAAAATGAAAAGCTATTTCATAATATTTTTCACACCTAATAAATTTTGAGAAAAATTTACTTTTCTTAAAAAGTCTGTCACTCTAAAAAAAAAAAAAAAGTCTGTCGCTCTAGACCCCTTTTTCTCATGGGGTTTGCACACTCCCATACGAACAGGAAGTCAGTCCAAATTAAAACAGAAAACCACAGTTGACTAATTTTGAATTTACTGCTTTATTGTTGGTTTCTTCCAGAGTGAATACAATGGCTTTTTTCTTTTTAACATCTTTATTGGAGTATAATTGCTTTACAATGGTGTGTTAGTTTCTGCTGTATAACAAAGTGACCACTATATATATACATATACATATATCCCCATATCCCCTCCCTCTTGCGTCTCCCTCCCACCCTCCCTAGGTGGTCACAAAGCACCGAGCTGATCTCCCTGTGCTATGTGGCTGCTTCCCACTAGCTATCTATTTTACATTTGGTAGTGTATATGTCCATGCCACTGTCTCTCTCTCTAAAAAAAAATGGTTCTGAAGAACCTAGGGACAGGACTGGAGAAAAGATGCAGATGTAGAGAATGGACCTGAGGACACGGGGAGGGGGAAGTGTAAGCTGGGACGAAGTGAGAGAATACAATGGCTTTAATTGGAAATATAAACCCTATAGTGTTCTCCATGGGACCACGTAAAAAGAAGTAGGTATTTGGAGTTTTCTTGGAAAAAGGAAGAGAAGCATTAAGAAGCTCCCTATAGGCTAGACTCTGCTGATCTTCCGCATGTGTGAAGACATTTTAAATGCAAAGAACAGAAACTCCGTCGGTCAGTGTGGTCCATGACAATCATTCATTGAACAAAAGAGCATCTACTCTGCCAGGCATGGAGGAAGAGGTGATGAAAAAGCCCTCATGACTCTCAGACTTGATATTTATTTAATGACAGATGGGAAATGCCAGATAGGGAAAGCTGAGTATAAAGGAGGTCCTTAAGTGGTGTAGAGAAAGAAAATTGCATTTTTTTGGGTAGATGTTTGTGGGTATGGCTGGCCCCATGACTTGAATCTCTCCCATGCAGTCAATATACCTTCCCAGTCAAGTCTCAGATTGGCCTCTGTGATGTTGGCTCTGAAATCTTGGGTTGTTCTGGAGGCCATTTTTAGGAGGGATGGGGAAGATGGTGGGTGGTGGCCTAGGGCTGTCTTACGTGTTCCTCTTGGAAATGGGCAGAGACTGAATTTTAGTTTAGATCCTGGCCTGGAATTGAATAAAAACAGAAACTTGTGAAAGCTTCTTGAATGCATAATATATTTGCCCAGGAGACTGGACCGTCGTGGCTCAAGTTGTCCTACTCTCTGGAGAAAATCAGCTCTGTTTTATAACTGGGCTTTCCTCATGAGCGATGTTTTAAAGACAAAACAAGGAAATTAATTTGTTGCTGTTGTTGAGGCAAAAAATGCTCTGTTTAAAGAACAAAGATGCTGTAACATAAACTGACAAAAGCCAGGGAGTCAGAGCAGGAGCTAAATGTCACATTATCATCTCCAAACTTGAACTTGCCCCTAAGTATTAGGTTAATGTCTAAAAGATGGTGCCATTTAAGAATATTTTGAATTTAATTATCTTAATTTGACATTATCCTTAGGGTCGCATGGTATTTACTTACAGGGGCTGCCCTTTAGAGAATGCAGATTCCACCCTGCCTTTGTCTTTGAAAGGTAACTGCTCCAGCTACTAATACCAACTTGGATAGCTCCTTGGGGGCCACGGTGAGGTTACTATTAAACTGCATTTAGTGCTTATCATGTGTCACACTGGTGGACAGAAGAGAGCAGGGACATGGGTGCTTCACAGCTGTGTCCTTGGGTTCAGAACTGTGGTGGACATGGAAGACAGGGGAAAACTCTGGATTCAGGTCAGACTTGGTGTGATGGCCTGAGGAGGGAGGCTGGGAATTTGAAACTGTACTCATTGAGAAGAAAATCCCTCCATATTTTCACAGCTCCCTCTGTGCCCCACGGCTGCAGGTGCTACAGGTGTTGCTGCTCAAAGCTTGTTAGAAAGGCAGACCTACTGAATGATAGGATCTCATTTTAACAATATCCTTCTTAGGATTTCATTTTAACAATACCCCCAGGTGATTGCACACTCAGGTTTGAGAACCACTGTCGCAGGAGAATCTTAAGACTCTGATGCTTCTCTCTTGCACCCTCTTTTATTTTATTTTATTATTTTTTTTTTGCGGTACATGGGCCTCTAACTGTTGGGGCCTCTCCCGTTGTGGAGCACAGGCTCCAGACGCGCAGGCTCAGCGGCCATGGCTCACGGGACCAGCCGCTCCGCGGCATGTGGGATCCTCCCGGACCAGGGCACGAACCCGTGTCCCCTGCATCGGCAGGTGGACTCTCAACCACTGCGCCACCAGGGAAGCCCTAACTTTCCGGGTTTTTTGTCAGTTTTCCCTTTGCCTCCACTCCACTGATTTCATTTTTTTTTTTTTTGCCATTGTTCATATGCCATTGTTCCTACTGACCCATATCTAACTCCCGACCCATCCATAATAATTCATTATCATTAACTTATTCAACATGTCTGTGGCACTTACTAATGTAAATATTTGCACATACCTGTTCTCTTGTGTCCATTCTCTACCTTCTAAATTTTATATACACACACCCACATATGTGAAGGACGTACTTCATTATTTTAAAAGTACATGGGCTTCCCTGGTGGCGCAGTGGTTGAGGGTCCACCTGCCGATGCAGGGGACATGGGTTCGTGCCCCGGTCTGGGAAGATCCCACATGCCGCGGAGCGGCTGGGCCCGTGAGCCGCAACTACTGAGCCTTCACGTCTGGGGCCTGTGCTCCGCAACGGGAGAGGCCACGATAGTGAGAGACGCGCGCACTGCGATGAAGAGTGGCCCCCGCTCGCCGCAACTGAGAAAGCCCTCGCACAGAAACGAAGACCCAACACAGCCAAAAATAAATAAATTAATTAAAATAAATAAATAAAAATAGGACAATGTGTATCGTGGTATTAAGAATGATATAATGAATATCTGTGCCCAGTTTAAAAATGAGAATGTGATCCAGGAACCTTAAGAATTATGTGATCTTTCTGGTAAAGTAATTTGTTCTGTCTGCAGTACCACCATATTTAGTTAGTTCTCTAATTGCTTTCAGTTTTACATCAATTTTGATCTGAACAACATATCTGGGGATATGAGGTGTTTGTATCTTTGCTTAAATAAAGTCATTTATTGAAAGGTAAAGTGAAAATTTCTCAAGGTCAGAAAGCAAGCTGTTATCCTAGGACTTCGACTAGAAGCTGAGTCTTGACGTTTCGTCTAGTGCTCTTCCTGTGAAGGATTCTTCCTCCGTCTCGCCTCCGCACATCTCCTTCCAATGCCTGATAACACTGAATATCTCATAAGCATCCAACCAAGCGAACTCAGGAAGGGCTCAGGCCAGTCAGGGAGAAATAGTGAGACCCTGTCCTGTCAGATGAGCCCTCTGGCTGGCGTCTACTTACGTAGTAGGAACTTAACCAAATATTGTCAAGTACAAGAATGAATAACTATATATAAAATAAACAACAAGGACCCTAACTATATTCAGTGTCTTGTAATAACCTATAATGGAAAAGAATCTGAAAAAGAATAAATATATATATGTATAACTGTATCACTGTGCTGTACACCTGAAACTAACACATTATAAATCAACTATACTTCAATTAAAAGAAACAAAGAATGAATACAGTTAAGGGACCATAATACGAAGTCAAACGTAGTTGGTGTCAGAAGCCAGGAAGCAGTTCCCCTGGGAGGACAAGTGACAGAGCTCACATCTTGGCTTATTCACTGGCTGACCCTGGGCAAGCTATTTCATGGCTTAATGGCCCAGAGGGTAACGAGAATAACAGTACCTAATGCACGGAGATACCGTGAGAGGCAATGAAATCGTTTACGTCAAGCGTTTAGCAAGTGCCTGATAGAACATTAGCTGTTTTATGAATGTTTTCATTAATTATCTTTTCCATTTTTCATGTCTCTCCTCTCTGTGTCTCCCCCCTTTAGCATGAGCCGTACGGCCTACACTGTGGGAGCCCTGCTTCTCCTCTTGGGGACCCTGCTGCCGGCTGCTGAAGGGAAAAAGAAGGGGTCCCAAGGGGCCATCCCCCCGCCAGACAAGGCCCAGCACAATGACTCGGAGCAGACTCAGTCTCCACAGCAGCCTGGCTCCAGGAACCGGGGGCGGGGCCAGGGGCGGGGCACTGCTGTGCCCGGGGAGGAAGTGCTGGAGTCCAGCCAGGAGGCCCTGCATGTGACCGAGCGCAAATACCTGAAGCGAGACTGGTGCAAAACCCAGCCGCTGAAGCAGACCATCCACGAGGAGGGCTGCAACAGCCGCACCATCATCAACCGTTTCTGCTACGGCCAGTGCAACTCCTTCTACATCCCCAGGCACATCCGGAAGGAGGAAGGCTCTTTTCAGTCTTGTTCCTTCTGCAAGCCCAAGAAGTTCACCACCATGATGGTCACGCTCAACTGCCCCGAGCTACAGCCACCCACCAAGAAGAAGAGGGTCACTCGTGTCAAGCAGTGTCGTTGCATATCCATCGATTTGGATTAAGCCGGGCCTACCCAGCCTGTCCTTGGGGTGCAAGCCCCCAGGCGGGCCCAGAACCAGACCTAAATCAACCTGATTCTTACTTGGCTTAAATCTAGAGGCAAGAAGAACCGCCCGCTGCCTTCTGCCAGGAGCCTGCTAGTGTGTAGTTTGTGTGCATGAGTGTGCATGGGTCCCTGTGGGTGTTTGCAGACACCAGAGGAAACACAGTCTCTGCTAGAGGGCACTTCCTATTATGTAAACATATCTGCTTCCATGCGGGATGGTACAGAAAGCCCACACCACCTGAGGCACATTTGGAGGGGCAGGGTCCTGCCTTGGTCTTCCATGTGCCCTCCTGGGGACCAGAACCTCCCTTCAGAATGAATGTTAATGGAAGAGGCTACTCTGAGGGCAAGAGACCTGTTTTAGTGCTGCCTTGGCCTTAGGATATTTCAACCTGTGCTTGCTTTCCCCCTTCCTCTTCCCTGTCACAGTCCATCCCTTCTTAGGATCTCAGTGACTATTTCCGTCTAATCCCCTACCTGCCAGAGGTTCTAAAGGAACTCACTTGACCACAGATACAAATGTTTCCTATTTGGGGAAGACCTTTCAGACTCTGGGGGAGGCTGGTAGGGCAGGAAGGTTAGAGGATTGAGAGAAGGGAGAGATTGCAGGTGAGGACCAGTTGGCCCAGCAAAATTCAGGAGGGAGGTGTGCAGAGCCTGGAAAGGCCAACCCCCAAACACGGTGAGACCCATGCTTTAGCAAGTTTTTTCCTGGTATTTAAAGAACCCAAGGAAACAGAGGAGAAATGAAATTGCCCCCCAAAAATCATTAACTTTGTGAGTCACTGTGACTGTGGAAATTAGCTGTAACCCAATACCAAACTTAAAACATAAATATTGACCACTCCTATTTTCAGAACCAAGTGAGTGAGCGAAACCAAAACATCCCCTCCTGCTTTGCCCCTCAGATGGCCA
>NW_020175821.1:8966026-9000475 GCF_003031525.2 Neophocaena asiaeorientalis asiaeorientalis
CCTTCTAAGCAGAAGGTCTCATTATCTTTCCTTTAGGCTGGGGTATAATCACCTCTTTCCCAGTTCCTTATTCCTGTGTCATGTTTCTGAGAGCCACAACCCTGTATTGTAAAGATTCTGCCTCTGCCAAATGTACCTGACAGTGAAGGACCAGGCTAAGATAAGAGAGTTTAGGCCTGCTCCTTTTTAGAAAGAAGTATATTTGGGGTCTTTTTGTTTTAGCCATCTATAAGAGATTGAGCTGGAGAGTAAGGAAAGGAAGGAGATTGCCTCTGGCTAAGGAGTAGTCAAAAGTCAGGGAGGACATGTAAGGGATATACCAGCCCTTCTTCCTTTGCCCTTGAAGGGTCTAATGGGAACCCCCAGTTAAGAAATGAGAGTATTTGTGTGCATTAGCTGTCCTACAGCTGGTAGGATTTATGTAACATTGTAACCATTTGGAAACTACTGTTCCCTGATTAAACTTAGGTTATTTGCAATGCGTATTTAGTATTTATCTGATGGCCAAAGCACAGGGTGGGTGAACCTTCCTGCATTTTGGATTTGGACAACTTGCTCTCTTCAAGCCTGAGGTTTTATATGTAAACCCCCCCCCCACCCCCGATACTATTCTTGCCTTGCATCCTCTCAGTCTCACCAGTCAAGTCATGTGTAACATGGGAAACAAACACCATAGACTGGTGTTTCAGTTGCCCATGAAGGCTCCAGCATTCAAAGAACCAATGCAACTAAAGAGGCTGCTTTTATTTTATTTTTGTTTTGGTCCAGTGCTTTCCCTACTAACAAATAAATAGGAACCATACTTTGAGGCAGAAGTCATCTTGAACACCCGAAATATTGGGTCTAGTTTTAAAACTTTGAAATTCACTACTGATGATTCTACACTAGGCGAATTTGTGCAAACACATAGTCTGTGCATGTCACATACACCGTACGCCCCTGCCCTAAATCCTTGTATCGTCCACGTCCTCCCAACAATAAAACACAGAATGGATTTAATTAAGCATGCAAATGCTAAGCTAGAATTTTGAGGGTGGGGGAGAGGAAAAGAAAGGGGAAGGAGCTGAAAATATAAAACCACACTAGAGAGGAAGAATGACGCTCAGAAGCAGCAGACACCGAATCTCTCTTGTTCTGACTCTGCCACAAGCAGGCAGTTTTGTTAAAAAGAGATGACTTCAGTTGGCAGCAGGAATCTTCTTTTAGTAGCTTGTACCACAGTCTTTTTTTACTTTTTTTTTTTTTTTTTTTTTTTTTTGGGGTCGGTGGCCCCCTCACTGTGGGGAGCCTCTCCCGTTGCGGAGCACAGGCTCCGGACGCGCAGGCTCAGCGGCCATGGCTCACGGGCCCAGCCGCTCCGCGGCATGTGGGATCTTCCCGGACCGGGGCACGAGCCTGTGTCCCCTGCATCGGCAGGCGGACTCTCAGCCACTGCGCCACCAGGGAAGCCCTGTACCAGTCTTGCATGTAAGTTGGATTTGGCTTAAGTAAAGACAATTTCTTCAAAATGAGCTTCACTGGGGTAATCAGCAGCATAACTGCCCTAAAAGCACAGCACTAGCCAAAGAGGGAAATGTCTGCTTTTCTTATTGTGTCTACATTAAGACTAGCCCAAGTCCCACGTGTCTTCCAACATTTATTGAAAGTGCCATATCTGTCACATATTGTATTGGAGTCACCGATGATGTAATGATATGTTTTTTTCATTACTATAGTAGAATTTTTTATGGCAAGATAATTTGTGATCTAGATCTTTCCTATTAAAATAATGCCAAACACCAAATATGAATTTTATGATGTACACTTTGTGCTTGGCATTAAAAGAGAAAAACACATCCTGCAAGTCTGTAAGTTGTTTTTTGTTATTGCAGTTCTGCAAAGTTAAAACTGTAAGTGAAAAATCTGGAGGAAAGGATAATTTCCACTGTGTGGAATGTGAATAGTTAATCAAAAAGTTATGGTTATTTAATGTAATTATTAACTCAAATCCTTTGGTCACTGTGATTTCAAGCATGTTTTTTTTCTCCTTTATATGACTTCCTCTGAGTTGAGCAAAAGAAGAGGCTGGCACATTGTATATTGTTGGAGGCTTTTATCAGAGGGAAACAAAATCTTGACACATCTGAACGTGTGTTACAGAGTCAAGACCTGAGCTTTTATTTTTTTAATTGAATGTTCCTTAAAGGTTAACATTTCTGAGGCAATTTAAGAAAGATCTTAAATGTTAGTTTGGAAGAATTAAAATGTGTGTATACAAACAAATAGCAGATAATAATGAACAGTTCACAAGTTCCTTTAAGGAGAAAATCTGAAATAATAAAAAATGTATGTACAGAACATTTATAAATGACCAGTTAATGCTGAAGAGTGAAAGTAGTTCTACTGATTTGTCATTCTCAATATATTTAATATCAACTGCATTATGTATTATGTCTGCTTTAATCATTTAAAACAACAAATTTATGAAGACTATGATTGGGGTCCTCTGCTGTCTATGAGGATGAGAGGGGATTTGATAGTCTCATAAAAGCTAATTGGGTTGGAGGCAACGTTTTATGAATCTGTAACTAGAATTTAATTCCACCCCAATAATGTTCTATATAACCTTTCCCAAAGAGCAATCAATAAATTGAACCTCTTCTCTGTTTGCGTGTGTGTGTGTGTGTGTGTGTGTGTGTAGTGTGTTTCACTGGTAATGTTCATGGGGCAGGGCTGGGGCAGGGATTCACTTGTCATGGGAAGGGAGGTAGAAAACAGATCATGAGATCTCTTGTGATCTGAAAGGAACTTTATTTTCTCCACTCAGACCTTCCAGGTCCCACTTGATTTCAGGAGGACACCTCAGGCCATGGCAATTAGAGGCAGGGGAAATCTGGTGAGCAGTGGAAAGTACCAACCTCCTCCCCAGAGCTAGAAAAAAGAGTTAGAATGCTTCTGACAAGCCTTCAGATACTGGAAGAATTGTCACACTGAAAAGATAATAGCTTTATTTTGAGGTGTTCGAGGGAAAAGGGGGGAGAAAGATTTGGGGCTCAGTAGAAGAAAGAGCTTTCTAACGACGAGAGCGATGCGGCAATGCAATGAGTAGCCTTTGAGATGGTCGACTCCCTGTCCTTGGAAATATTAAAACGTATGCTAGACATCATTTGATAGGGATTTGCAGCATTGTGAGGTATTGTCCTGGGTATGCAATTGAATGAGTGGATTTCTGAGGTCCCTTTCTACTCAGATGTACAATACAGGATTTATACTAGGCGTTGGTACTCCGCCAGTGATAATGAAAGTGTCAGCAACTGTATATGGAGTGCTTATGCCAGACACTGTCAAGGATTTTGTTTTCCACTTAATTTTCATAGTGACTCAACAATATGTATACCATTATCACCACTGCTAGGAGGCAGTGAACTCATAAGTCTTAACTTCAGTAGCTGTGTGCTTAAACACTATGGAAAATTGTGAGATTTTCAACTTACCAGTTTGTTCTTTTAAGGATAGAATGCAGCAGTATAAAAATAGATCCAACTCTTGCTTATTTCATCTAATGATGAAGGCCACCCTGAGTTTGTAAATGGCGTCATCAGGAGCCCCATCTCTGAAGCATTCAAAGCCTCTTTGCCACCTCTCTTTCTGTTGCGGCCTCCTTGGACTTGGAGCGGAAAGAAGGCAGCAAGTACCAAGGAGACAGTGTCCTCAGAAAAGCCACACTCACACCTGGGAGGTAATGGCTGGACAGGGTTTGAAAAGGTAGTGGGATTGGAAACAAATGCATTCTAGGTTTCAAAAAAAGTATGTAACAAGACATCAGCAAAAATGTTAGAGTGAGGAGTTTTGAAAATTTTTTCTTCCATAAAAGCAATGAGAAACTGGCAAAAATGTTTAGAACTCTGGAAATTAACCTAAGGCTTGCAGCAGTCTGAGGAACATTTATTGAAGAAAAAAGCTGAATCTCTGTAACAACAGCGAGCACTGTGATATTGTAACTTGCCCTATTCTCATCTCCCTCTCCAGTTCCATAGAAGACTTGAAAACCGACAGCGGGCAACTATAGTGAATACCAGCAGTCTGGCAGCCACTGGAAGAGGTAGAATGAGACTGGAGTTCTTTCAAAGCCAAATACCCAGAGAACTGTAATTATTTGACCTGTCAGGCCCTGAAGGCCCCCCTTGCAAAGGTATCTTTACTTGACCTAATTGGAAACTGCCAAGTGTGAAAAGCCCCGTTGAAAGCAGAGGCAACTGATTATTTTTGTGGCTGCATGAGGCAGTAGATAGCAATTGGGGCAAGCAATACCCTAAACAAAAAGCTTAAAAGTATGGGGCTTCACGTGGTGGCGCAGTGGTTGCGAGTCCGCCTGCCGACGCAGGGGACGCGGGTTCGTTCCGCGGTCCGGGAAGATCCCGCATGCCGCGGAGCGGCTGGGCCCGTGAGCCATGGCCGCTGAGCCTGCGCGCCTGTGCTCTGCAACGGGAGAGGCGACAACAGTGAGAGGCCCGTGTACCGTAAAAAAAAAAAAAAAAAGGGAACAGTACTATGAAACTTACAAAAATAAAAAGGAGTATAAGAATACCATAAACAATTGTATGCCAACAAATTAGAAACTTTGATAAAATGGACAAATTCCTAGTCTTTTAAGCCTTACTCCTCTCTCTTCCCCTCTGTCCCACATCTGAGCGAGCTGAGAAGAAAGCCCAGGTTCTCTTTCATTTACCACTGATGAGATGATTGAACTATACAAGGGCCCCTCTCCCCCAGGTGGGAACCCTCATCCCAGCATCATTAGTTAACCATCCTAAAAACTGCAAGTCAGTTTCCTTTCCCTGCTCTTTTAAGCCATTTTCAGACCAGGTTGGGAGGCCTGCCCTGCTCTCCACAGAAAGCCTCATTATGTGAGTAATAAATCTTTTCATATACTCTTGGGGTGTTTGTGGTGTCATCGGTCTGAACCAAACTTTGGGTAAGGGTCTACTCTGTTTATACAGGTGTTCACAACACCTAGAAACACACAAACTCCTGAAACTGACTCAAGAGGAAACAGATATTTGAATAGAGCTATCAGAAATAAAGAGATTGAATTCGTATTCAAAAAGCTTTGCACAAAGAAAACCCTAAGACCATATGGCTTCACTGGTGAATTTTACCAAATATTTAAAGAATTAATACCAATTCTTTATAACCTCTTCTAAGAAAATAGAAACACTTTCTACCTCATCCTATAAGACCAGTATTACCATGAAAACCAAAACCAGACAAAACATCATAAAAGAAAACTATAGACAAATATCACTTATAAACATAGATGCAAAAATCCTCAGCAAAATACTGAGTAACTGAATCCAGCAACATATACAAAGGATTATACACCATGCTTAAGTGAGATTTGCCCAGGAATGTTGGGTTAGTTTAATCATAAATCAATGCAATATGACATATTAATAGAATATAGGAAAAAAAACACAATCATATGGAAAAATCACTTGACAAAATCCAACACCCTTTCATGATACAATCACTCAACACACTAGGAATAAAAGGGCATTTCCACAACCTGAAAAAGGGCATGTATGAAAAACCAACAACTAACATTACTTAAAGGTGAAAGAAAGGCTGAAAACTTTCCACATTAAGATATCTTTACCACTTCTTTTCAATATTGTACTGGAGGCTCTAGCAGGGTAATTAGGCAAGTAAGGGAAAATAAAGTCATCCAGACTAAAAAGGAAGAAGTAAAACTATTTCTATTTTCAGATGACATGATCTTATATGTAGAAATCCTAAGGATTTCACAAAAAATGTATTAGTGCTGTCTTAGTCTATTCAGGCTACTATAACAAAATACCACAGATTAGGTAGCTTATGAACATCAAACGTAACTTCTCACAGTTTGGGAGGCTGGGAACCCAAGATCAGGGTGCTACATTGGTCAGCTGAGGGCTTGCTTTCAGGTCCCAGACTTCTTGTTGTGTCCTCACATGTTGAAAGGGGCTAGGGATATTTCTAGATCCCCTTTTATAAGGCACTAATCTCATTCATGAGGGTCCCACCCTCACGAATTAAGCACCTCCCAAAGGCCCCACCTACTAATTCCATTATCTTTGGTGAGGTTAGGATTTCAGCGTACGAATTTGGGGGGACACAAACATTCAGACCATAGCAAAAGCTAATATCAAAGTTGCAGGATACAAGATCACTATTCAAAAATTAATTGTACTCTATACACTAGCAGTGAAAAATCTGAAACAAAATTAAAAAATAATTTCATTTGCAATAGCATCAAAAGAACAAAATGCATAGGAATAAATCTAACAAAGGAAGTATAATAAAACTATAAAACACTGTTTAAAGAATTTATGGAACACCTAAATAAACAGAAAGACACCTTGTGTTCATGAATTAGAAGAATTAATATTGCCCTACAGATTTCACACAATCTCTATCAAAATCCTTAACTGGCTTCTTTGCAGAAATTAACAAGCTAATCCTAAAATTTATATGAAAATGCAAGGGACCTAGAATAGCCAAAATATTCTTGAAAAAGGACAAAGTTTAAGGACTCACACTTCCTGATTTCAAAGTTTACAATAAAGAATTGCTATAAGACGAACACTCTTTTTACGGCCATTAGGTTAAGAAATATAATTTTTCCAGTCTCTCCATAAGCTCTTATATGCCCCAGCTCAATTTTACCATTTTTCACACCATAATAATAATCACTCGCCTAACTTTTACAGTAATTTCTTTGCATATCTTTAGTTTTATCACCAAATTGTGAATCCCTAAACTCTACAGTTTAGTCTGGTTGCAAACGTTTAAGTGGGAAAAGATAAAAGCCTAAATTACAGCAGTGCTAAACCCCTTCCTATGATCTTAATGGTGATTACCAAGTAGAGGATTACCAGTGTTCACTTCCTGTTGCACCAACAAGTTTACTGGGAAAAAAGGTTAAAATAATTGTATGTATCAAGGTATTTAAAATAAGTATTCTCCCAGAAAAATGATACAGATGAACTTTGCAACGCAGAAACAGAGACACAGATGTAGAGAACAAATGTATGGATACCAAGGGGGGAATGGGGGGTGGGATGAATTGGGAGATTGGGGTTGACATACATATACTACTATGTATAAAACAGATAATGAGAACCTACTGTAGCACAGGGAACTCTACTCAATGCTCTGGGGTGACCTAAATGGTATGGAAATCCAAAAAAGAGGGGATATATGTATGTGTATAGCTGATTCACTTTGCTGTACAGCAGAAACTAACACAACATTGTAAAGCAACTATACTCCAATAAAAATTAATAAAAAATAAAAACAAACAAAAAATAATAAAATAATTATTCTCACTGTTCCCTATCATCATATAAACAAGGCTTAGATTCTGATGCTCACAAAAGGACTCTACCATCTTCAATACTTATGATCAAAACCACCTTCTCTATCCTATTTATCACTAAAGCACGTAGCATGAGTCCATTGGAAATGAGCTTCACTGCCATCCCGACAATCCATTACACAACCGTCAATACTGAACCCTTGAATGTAGAAGTTTATACTATGTACAATGACAGCAGAAATTTAAATATGGGAATATCTTTTAAGTAGATACCTATTGTTTGTTACTTCTTTCATCTCTTTTCCTTAATTTTTTTTAGAACTATCCTTCCCTCATTCCATGTGGTGCCATCCAGGCTTCTTATCACTGTATCTTTTTTCCCTGATCCCTCTCTAGGCATAGGCGTGACATAAAGCCACAGCAGAAAATCAGAATACTCATTCCACTTGGCCACCATGACTGGCTTTAGAAATGGGCTTGAAACTCAAGCTGAGTCTGTAGAATCTTCCTATATGATGGCTGGGAGATCTATTTCCTCTTCTAGGATCACAAGTCATAATAAGCCTGTAGAACAAAATCTGTTGACAGCCATCTTTCCCAAGTGTATGGATAAAACTTTCTGAAGAATGAAGCTTCTACACAGAAAAGTAGAGCCAAAAGATGAACTAAATATCTTGATGACAGATTTTCTTTCCCCTGGATCAAGCTATGCTGGAAGTTAGGCCAACCTCTGAGTCATTTCATATTAGTTATATATTGCTCTGTAACAAATTATGCCGTAACTTAAAACAACAAACATTTACTATCTCACACATGTTCAGATTGGGATCTGGGAGTGACTAAGCTGGGTGTATCTGGCTCAAAATCGTTCATGAGTTTGCAGTCACGGTGTCAGCAGGGGCTACAATCATCTAAAGGCTGACCGGTGCTGGAGAATCCACCTCCAATATGGCTCACCCCCATGGCTGTTGGCTGGAGGCCTCAGCTCCTCACAATGTGGACTTCTCTTCGTGACATGGGAGCTGGCTTCCTTCAGCAAAACAATCTAAGAGAAAGCAACGGGGAAGCCACCATACCTTTCACGACATAGCCTTCAAAGTCACATACCTTTACTTTTATTTTATTCTATTAGTCAGAAACAAGTCACTAAGTTTGCCCACATTCAAGAGGAGGGTTTTTAGGCTTCAACTTTTCAAGGGAGAAGTATCAAAGAGTCTAAAAACTAGCATACTTGCAGTTCCATAAATAAGTAAATTCCTCTTTTTGGCTTGGTTTGTATTGGACATATGTCACTTAAAACCCAGAGTCCTGACCAACATCTATATCTGCATCACTAAGAAAGTTTTAGATTTTATAATCTATTGTTTTTACTCTAGTGAATTGGTCTCTCATGATCTCTTGCAATCAGAGCAGTGTTACTTTCGCCATCTTACATATGTATCATCAGTAGCAACAAAACTAGTCTACAGAAGGTGAGACCTTAACATATATCAGAGGTAACTTACTTTCTAGCAGGCCCAGAGCATGGCCTTCTTGATAGGATCCAATATTTAGTACCATGGAGCGACCTGTTACACTGCCTTTCAATTCCTCTCCAAATCTCAAACTCAGGCATCCTCTTCGTAGATCAAAATTTTGGAATCAGTTTTCATTTAGAAGAAGAAAAGGCCTAATTAACACTTGTTCACCTTGAAGTTTTCGATTTAAGGGCCCAGGAAGAGAATATTAATGTTGAAGATTCTAAATATTACATTTTTGAAAATTTATGCCAGTAGAGCGAAGTAAAGGATGCTTTGAACAGAAGAGACCGTAAACCATGGAAAAGAAATTGTCCCTTGAATTACATTTATAAACTAGTTGACTAGAAAAATTATTATAAATTTTAAAAATTAATTCTTTTTTTATTAAATTAATCAGTGAGTATTCTTGGTTATAAACAACAGAATCCAGTCTAGGTAGTTTAATCAGAAAAAAGTATATTAAAAGTTATTAGATAGCTCACAGAACCTCTTGAGAGGGGGCAAGAATCTTGTTTGGATGTTACATAAGAATATAAAATCCAGAAATGAGCTAGCCATGGACAATGTCCAACACACCATGGGGCTGTTGTAGGAAAACCCCGCTGGTTTGCCTACTATTCACTTTTTATGTCACTAGGGACACATGTAGAAACTGCAACCCAGCTGCCCAAGAACCCAAGGACTCCCTCTCTGTGCCTGACAGAAATTGAGTCTCTATGAATGGTTGCTGACTCAGGTTGTTTGCTTCTGCCTACAAGTCTAGTGTAGTGTGTCTGTCTGCTCATTGGGACCTAGGGCAAAGTATTAACTTCATGGGAGTCTGGGGAGTCCAAGTGTTTAGCTTTCTATGCTCTATAGTACAGTAGGCAATCTAAAAGGATACAGGAATAGGTGTCAAAGTAATTCATAAACACAGGGGTGGAAAAAAACCCAGATTTTAAAGGCTTCTAATGAAAGACATCAGTCTCTTGTCCCATCTCTTCTACCTGACTCTCCTCAGTCTCATCCTCAGGATCAACTGTTTTCAATTCTTTTTGTCTGTTTCTTCTGCCATTGCATCCATTTTTCCCATTTCTTATTTTATTTTTACGTATTGTCTGTCAGCAAAGTGTTGTGGGAAAGAATCCTTAGCTCATTCGTTGTCCACTTTGCTCACTCTATCCTATCAATACAATTATATCACAAATTTTGCTTACATCAATAATCAGAGTTTGCATTGTTATGACAATTATTATTTACTGCTGAATTACTTTTCTTTGTTCAACTTTTTGATCCTAGAATTATTTGATCATTTTTCATTCACTAGGTATTCATATAAATATGTGTATATATTCTTATCCTTATTTTTATATTCTCCATTAGTTTTTTATATGTCTATAATACTGATTTTTAGGTGTTCAAATATTTCAAAGAGGGACTTCCCTGGTGGTGCAGTGGTAAAGAATCTGCCTGCCAGTGCAGGGGACACGGGTTCGAGCACTGGTATGGGAAGATCCCACATGCCACGGAGCAACTGAGCCCACGTGCCACAACTACTGAAGCCCGTGTGCCTAGAGCCCGTGCTTAGCATCAAGAGAAGCCACCACAATGAGAGGCCCGTGCACTGCAACGAAGAGTAGCCCCCGCTTGCTGCAACTAGAGAAAGCCCATGTGCAGCAATGAAGACCCAACACACCCAGAAAGGAAGAAAGAAAGAAAGGAAGAAAATAAAAATATTCCATAGAATATATTAGTTACATTTTGTTCACTGAAGAACTGCCTTTCAGGACTCTCTACTTAACCTGCTTAAGTGTGGACGGTTATTCTTTATTTGAGAGTTCTCTGAGTCCTTGTACATTTTTAAATGTCTCTGGTTTTTCCTCCTTTGATTTATAGAGTTAATGAGCATAAAATTTTAAGGCCCTCAGAATTTTTAAGGCATTCCTCCATTGTGTTCTACGTTCTGCCATGCTTTTAAGAACCTCAAAGGAATTCTAATTTTTCTCTCTGGAAACTATTAGGGATTTCATCTCTTGTGTTCTAAAAATTCACAATGATGTGCTTTGATGTTGAGTTTCTTCTTAATTTTTTTTTAAATTTTATTTTTATTTATTTATTTTTGGCTTTGTTGCTGCATGCAGGCTTTCTCTAGTTGCGGCACACAGGCTTTCTCTAGTTGCGGCGAGCGTGGGCTACTCTGTGTTGTGGTGCATGGGCTTCTCATTGTGATGGCTTCTTTTGTTGTGGATCATGGGCTCTAGGCATGAGGGCTTCAGTAGTTGTGGCACGTGGGCTCAGTAGTTGCAGCATGAGCTCTAGAGTGCAGGCTCAGTTGTTGTGACACACGGGCTTAGTTGCTCCACAGCATGTGGGATCTTCCTGGACCAGGGATCAAACCCATGTCCCCTGCGTTGGCAGGCAGATTCTTAACCACTGCACCGCCAGGGAAATCCCTCTTGTTAATTTTGATAGGCACTCCATAAATCCTTTTAATCTACAGAATCATGTCCTTCAGTTTTGGGACATTTTCATGTATTATTTCTTTGTAAATTTCTCCATGTTTTTTCTCTGGTCTCTCTTTCTAGAAATACTATTAGTCATATATTAGACATCCTAGGCCAATCCTCTTAGTTTATTATATTTTCACTTCTATTTCCATAGTTTTTTTAGTGATTTCCTGTATGCACTATTACAACTCTTCTGTGGGAAGCAGATTTGTAAGTGGCCCCTACCATGTTTTAAGTCATTCCCCCAGGAAAACCATATTCAGATCTTTACATGGTACCCTCTCCTTCAGTGTGGCTGGGTCCTGGAACTTGATTCTAATCAATGGAATGTGACAAGGGGAATGGGATCCATGTGATCATCACGTGAATGTGATTGCATAAAAGTATAGCTCCCATCTTTCTAGGATCTTTCTCTTTCTCTTCGGTGGCTTTGAAGAGGCAAGCTGCCATGAATCCTACAGCTGCAAGGAAATGAATTTTGCAAACTACTTGAAGGAACTTAGAATTGAATCCTCCCCTGGTCAAGCTTCTGATAAAAACCTAGTTCTGGCTGATACATTTATTGTTGTCTTGTGAGACCCTCAGCAGAGGACACAGCTAAACTGTGTCCAGACTCCTGACCCACAGAACCTGTGAGTTAATAAATGTGTGTTGCTTTATGCCATTGAGTTTTTGGTAATTTGTTTTGCAGCATAAAAAATATATATTTTCCTATGAGTTTTAATCTGGGCTATTATGTATCATTTCTAAAGGCTCTCTTTTGCTTGTTCTCCTTCTCTCTCTCCCTTTTTAAGAAATATCCTGTTTTTGTTTCATGGATGTGATATCTTTTTCCTTTGTCATTTTTTTCCTGTTCTCTCTATTGTCTCTGTTTAACTCTGACTTTGTGTGTGTGTGTGTGTGTGTTTAATTTCTGACTTTTCTAAGATGTTGGGGATCCTTAGTGGTGTTTCATATTTAAGAGTGACACTCTGATAAGTTGATGAGAAGATGTGTGTGTGGGAAGCCTCATTAAATTGGTATCCTTAACTATGAAGACATCTACTGGTGAGGCAACCTTTACATGGGGGAACTCCCAGATGTCAGTATTTAATGATCTTTTCTTCGGGGCCATTCAGTTTTCCCAAAGAAGGCCCTACTATCATCTTTTTTGGACACAACTAGTCTTCTGTGAGGGTGGGAGAAAAAGGATGGGTGTGTTCTTTGTTTAGCATGACGACTTTCATTTATTTCTCTTCTTTTTAGCTCTATGGCTCATTGCAGTCTTTAGTTGTCCTGAATTCAGAGGTTTCCGGGTTATTTTCTTAAAAGAATAAGCCTTTTCTAATGGTCAAGTTAGGTTATGTGAGGTTACGGTTGCCTGGTATAACCTGGTGTTCCAGTTATGTCTTTTTGCATGAAAAACCACTCTAAAACTTAGTGGCTTACTTTTTAAACTTATTATCTCTTATAGTTCTATGAGTTGACTGAATTCAGCTGAGCAATTCTTAATTGGGGTAGAGTTTTCTCATGCTGGCCAGATAGCACTTGGGGCTGGAATCATCTGAAAGCTCAAGTGGGGTAAATGCCTCCAAATGACTCACTTAGATGTTTGGCAGTGAATGCTGGCTACAGCTGGAAGCTTAGTTTCAAATGATCCCTTCATGAGTCTTAGCCATCTGAGAACATAGTGGCTGGGTTCCAAGAGCAAGTGTTCCAAGAAAAAGAAGGAGCAAGCTGACAGTTTCCTAAGGTTGGGCCTGAAAATCTATATAGTGTCACTCCCACCATATTCATTTGGTCAGACTAGACTTGCCCAGATTCAGGCAAGGGGATGACCCTACCTCCGGATGAATGAAGTGTCAAATAATTTGTGACCATCTTTAACCTACCACACCTGACTTTCCTGGCTGGGAAAGGACATGGGGGTTCAGCCCTTCTGCATATAGACTTAGACTCAACCTCCTTGTGTCCAGCTTTGCAACTCACTGTGACATCTCTCTTCTGCTGCATCTTGCTTCTGAGCCTTGATTCTCTCAGGATTTTTAAGTCAGTTTGAAGCTTCTTCCATTGTGCTGTCAATGTTCACTGTCCTGTCTGCCACCCATTTCCTAAAAATGTTACTGAAATCACTCAATTGCTATTGTTATATTTTCTCATTCTTTGGTCTTGTATGTTCATAGTCTTTATAGTTTTTACTTTCATTTTAGTGGGGTTCCACAAGGAAGAAACGATAAAGTCAGGCGGTACGTTTTTCTGAGTCCAACAGAATTTTATACCCCTTGTTACTTGAAAACAAGTTGATTTTGTAGAGTGCTTTAAAATTTTAGTTTTTTAAAAAATTTAAAATTTATTTATTTATTTATTTGGCTGCGTTGGGTCTTCATTGCTGCGCGTAGGCTTTCTCTAGTTGCGGTGAGCAGGGGCTACTCTTCGTTGCCGTGCGTGGGCTTCTCATTGTGGTGGCTTCTCTTGTTGTGGAACATGGGCTCTAGGCACATGGGCTCCAGTAGTTGTGGCACACGGGCTCAGTAGTGGTGGCTGGCGGGCTCTAGAGCGCAGGCTCAGTAGTTGTGGCGCACGGGCTTAGTTGCTCCGCGGCATGTGGGATCTTCCCGGACCAGGGCTCGAACCCGTGTCCCCTGCATTGGCAGGCGGATTCTTCACCACTGTGCCACCAGGGAAGTCCCTGCTTTAAAATTTTAAGATGCACTTTTGTATACGTAATTTTGTCTGATCCCCATTAATTTTGAAAGAAAGGCAGGAAAGATATTTAAATGATCTCTATTTGAGAGGTGAACAAGCTGAAATCGGAGACACAAAACGATTTGTACAATGTCGCACACGTGATTTGCTTTCATATAAATCCTCTAGAGAAATATTCTGGAATTAAGTCTAAAGGACAAGGACAAGTCAAAGAAAATAAAACTTGTCTTTCTTTTTATTTGAGGGGGAGGATGCTGTGCATGGAATTCAGAAAAACTACAATTTGTATAGCATCAGAGAGGCCACATCACTATCTGGAATTTTTATATAAGTGGGTAGTGGTGGTGGGGGTGGGTCAGGAACCTATTTAGTAACAAACTAGGAAGATTTTGACGACCTAACTCAGCTTCCTACTCAGGCTACGCTGGTGATTCTGTTCACTTGATCCACATGCTGGGATGTGAGAATTTTTTCCCACATCCCTTTGCAGGAGCCCATTTTGGCTGTTCTTAGGGTAGTGACTGCGTTTCAAAGAGGAAGACCCTATAATATCTCCCAGGCATACTACAAAGGAAATATAAGTCAGCAGACAGTTGGATCTGGATCTGGGCCAGGATAACTCGACTCTTCTTGTAGAAGGTGCCATGGGATGTCTAGTGATGGCAGGTGATGGAAGAAGTGGGTCCCCTCAGCTTTCTGTCTTGTCTGAAAGATGATAACCATGCTAATAAATTTAGTGCCACATTCTTTACAGTGTGCTCATCCGACCCCTAGAATAAGGCCATAAACCATAATGGGGTCCATGATGCTTTCAATTATTAGACATTCATTTCTGCTCTTCAATTTTTTTCTCTGCTGCCCAAATTTGGCTTTATTGATGTGCTTTCTGGAGGCATGGGAGAGGGCAGGGGTGGAAAAAAGAGTCTACTTTTTAGAAATCTGAGAAAAAAATGATATGTCTATCAATATAAAACCTAGGCTCCCTAATGGGGGAAGACATAACATTTTGTCATTGTATCCACAATAAATACATAGATATAGCATAATGAACAGGGCCTATTTGTGGGCATTCCTGAGTCTTTTCAGAGCCATAGGCTATTTTATGTTATCTACACTCTAATTAAGAGAAGCATTACATTTTTCTTTTGGTAGATAGAAGTTAGGATTTGTGTAACCCTATGTCTAAGGCTTTTCTGAGAGCAGGAAGGCACCCAGAAAAGAGTTTATGGGATGTGGCACTGAGCCCCAGAGAGAGGCTGAGTTTGTTAGGAAAAAAGGAAAAAGAACAGAAGTGGGTGTTAAAAAGAGGACACTTTATCTGGGTCTCTTGCCCTGACACTCAACCCTGAAAAATTCCCTTTCCAGTTGTTTGAAGCATGGCTGGAAAGGTTAGTTTCTTCCTTGCTGGTCTCTCCCTCTACATTTTATTAAACATTTCAACTCTTCACTGACTTTCTAGACACACCATCAAAACTTGAAGACCAGACCCATAACAAGATCTCACCTCTGATGCTCACTCATGATTCAAAGGAAACTGGGCACTACTCTCAAAACAGAATTAAAGAATCTTTAATGTTAATGAAATACTAAATGCAAAAATTGTGATTCCAACTCCCTTTGGAAATTGAAGACCCTTAGACATCCTACTCTGAGAGCTTGTCATGCAATAAAAGTAAAATTTCCCCATCCATTCTTACGTCTCACCCAAGATTCTGTTTGTGAATGACGGTCTTTCATGAGCAAAAAAACTCCAAAAAGTAAAAAACAAAACACAAACAAAAAAACAGGCATATTTAGTGAAAAATGAAGAAAAATTATGGAAGAGAATCATATCTCTTGGAGAAGTTTATCAGGCTAAGATTATGCCAAATTTCTTGGTGATTCTCTTTTTTTAACTTTTGGTTGGCTGCAAACATTTCACCTGAAAGATTGGCATAGGGGAGAATAGATGAGAAGAGAAGGCTTAGGTAGTAAGTGAAGACAAAATTTTGGTTTGGTTTGTAAGTTTCCAGAAGGCCCTTAATGGAGAAGACTAAAATTAGAATGAAATTGGGTGGAAGGGAAATATACAAAGGACTGAGTAATACCAAGCAATCTGTGGGGATCCTTCAGTAGAAACCTTGTCCGTTATATTGGAAAGTGACTGAACCATGTTAGCAGTGAAGGATGCTGCTGGGAGCTTTGTGTGATGTCCCCAGTACAGAATTCCTATTGCCATTTCTGCAGTTGTCTCTAGACTCTAGGGGGGTAAGGAACAGGTGAGGAGAGAGAGGGTGGTGTTGAGGCACGGGGCAACTGGAAAATGTTAATTGTGGTGCTTACTTCTTTGCTTGCTCCCCTCTGAAACAATCTGGGGGAAAAATACCCTGCATTTATCTTATTTACTCATGACCAGAAATGAAATTAGAGCCATGTACTGACTGAAGTGTGAAGAGTTCCTAGTTTTGAGTATTAATGATGGCCTTTAAATTGCTGTAATTCCCTCATCAGTGCTACAAGGGAGATCTTATTCATGTAATTTAGAACGGAATCATGTATAGAATTTGGACAGACACTAAGTAAATTGCTAGACTAAGAGCACAGTTGACATTTCTTTCAAAACTGTTATTATGAAAAATTTACGGTATGACAAATCTATGCTTTTATAACCAAAATGAAGGAAAATAAGCTTTCAACTAAACATTCTGTGACTCAGTTCTAAACTGTGATAGGGCAAAACAGATTCGAATAATCTAACATGGATGTACATCCTCAATTTTGAAGTTAGCTTTGCAAATCCGAAAGTTCTAGCTTTGGGGGAGGGGGCTGGGCCACGTGATGACAATATGGCCATGGCTTCGAGCTCTTGAAGGCCTCACACATGACCAGAAAGGCATAGGGTGGAACTTATCAGTACATTTTTAGATGATCCTGTGGAACTTGTTTCATTTCAAAAGTATCAGGAGGTTTGTCTGATTCACCCAACATGTTTCCCTGGGAGCTAAAAAAGCCCTGTTCTCTAGACCCTGAAATGGAGAGAGTAGATGAATCTAGTGATTGGTAGGTAACATGATCTGCCTTTTGTAGCAAGCCAGAAGCCAGATGTCCCCTCCCCTTTGATCTGAATAACACTTTAGGCTGCAGACAATAAGATTGGTTTTAAATTTATTGTCTCTTTGATTTCTGCATTCTAACGCTTTTTAAATTCTTTACACAAGACAGGGCTATATATAGGCAACTGGGGTGGTTCAATGGAGGCCAAAAAAATGCCAGTAGCTTTTGAGAAGTGCTGGGCAGAGCCTCGGGCATATTTTTCTGCGAGGAAACAAAGATGATTTACTTGAGGGTAGGAACTTTTTTCTTTTCCAGTCGTTTTACTCCAAAAGGAAGTTTCCTACCCCTGGTCCCAGCCAGATTTGTGCAAAAGTTCCTTGCAGAGCTCTCCTCTTAGTAAAGCACTAAAGCAGAAGAATCCAATTTAAGTGAAGGAACCTAAATCAGAATGTCTTCCTTCTCTAAGCCCTCTGTGACCTTCACCCCGGTTAATGATTTATTCCTGCCCTTGGCGATGCAGCCTGTTGTGAGGGAGTCAGCTGAGGCCATGAGCTCGATTTCATTAGTCCTGTTGAGGGTGGAGATGCAAATGTCTGAATCCAACCTCATCCCCTGAGAAGAGTTAAATGGCATTTGGGAATCTCCTTCAATTAAGCTTAAGTGAGCAATGCTGAGCAGGCAATCAAATGGGTAAAACCATTGGTCCAGTTCCTACCCTGAAGTGGATCAAACCAGACAAGTGCCCCAAGAAGTCAGCCTGTTCTAGGAAGAGAACCAGGGGATGGCACGAAAAGGGGTTCACGTCTCCACATGTTTGCATTGCAGCTTTGTGACCTTGAGTAAGTCATGGCTTCTCTTCGTCTCGGTTTTCTGAGCTAAAGGGCTGAAGGCATTCCGGAAAGCCTCATTACTAGTCTGAGGCAAGGGTGAAACGGGAGGCTGAGATCTCGCGATACGTTCTCCAGCGCTCTGTCTTCTTCCTGGTAAGACCAGCCCAGCCTCGCTGCTTGTTGGTCGTGAGGAGCAGAGCGTGTTTTGTCTGTAAGAAGGCTTTGCAAATGGATACAGTCATTACGGCAAAATTCTGATCCTTCTACCCAAGAATCCCCTGTGAACTTCTCCGGGAAGAAGGGACCAGCCATGGAAGCGCTCAGTGCCGTGAGGAATAAGAAAACATCGAACGCTGGTTTTCCCTGCGTTCTGAGATGCAGTTCACCTTTGCAGAGTGGGAGCAGAGTCCCAGAGGCTCTCCTTTGTGTCAACAGATCCATCAGATTTTCCAGGCCGTTTTCAATCAATTCCTTGGATATCAGGTATTAAGGTGGAAAGCACTTTTTTCTCCTTTATGGTTATGAAATATGAACGATGGCCACAGCTGAAGCTTTTAAGTCTGATGGGGATGGCTCCCTAGAGAGGCTCTTACAAACCTAAAGGATAGTCAGGAGGGGCTGTGAGGTTGGAAAAGCACTTAAAAAAAAAAATCTGTGAAGTCAGCAACCGCAGCATTATATCCTAATAGGTATACCTGAAGATAGATTCAGGATCAGTCATGGAAGTGTTGATGTTGCTGGATTTGCTCATGTTCTTTTTCCCCTGCTCATGTTTTGAACAGAGGTCTCTTAACGTGACTGCTTCAAGGTGTCCTTTCAGACCTGGGGTCCACCTGCCTCTTCTTACACTTTCATCCTTTTTCAGAAAACTTAGAATTCTTTCTATCTGAATGAAGGCTTCCAATGTGTTAAATGAATGCCAAGCATGTTCTAATTACATGATCTAATTACTTTAGATGGCCCAAGAAAGAACCGTATAGGGACCATGGAATTTTAAACCAAAGGCCCAGAACCTAAATTTGTACTCGATATCTGAGAGTGAGCCCCAGTTCTTCCCTCTGACTTCCAGTCTGGCAGATAGAATTGGGTGCTCTCCACGATGAGGTCTGGTCTGCAGGTGACATGGTGCTGTGGGCAGGGAATCAGGGTGCTACTTGAATTCTGCATGAGGGAGAGATCACTGCTGGGAATTGAGGTTTATAGTTCAGTATGGCCTGTCCAGTCCTGGAATTCAAATGCACACGAGATTGCAAAGGAGCCTGGAAATTCCATTGTCATGCCTTGTCCTAGCCCCAGTCAAAACATGAGGAAGGTAACCAGGTGGCACCATTAAACTGAGATCACCTGATGTCCATAGATAGCATGGGGATATTTAAACATGAAATTTAAGGTGTAAAGAATATTCCAGTTCTACTGTCTTACAGTGTATAGCAGCTTGTTCTTTTCTAAAGTGCTACCGTCTGATATCATTTGATTCCCATAACTTTGTGAGGTAGGGAGGTGAATGCACTTTCGGCAGATTGAGAGATCAAGATTCTAAAAGGTCCGGTGACTTGCCTAAAGTCATAGAACAGAGTTGTGACAGGAACCCAGCCTCACAATGCCTAATTTAGCGCTTTTGAACATTTTCATTAGTTTATTTTTGCCACAGAGTTGGATCTGTGTTAGTCTCCGAGGCTTCCTGGATTGGAATGAAATTGTGGCTTCTGTGTTTTGTTTTGTTTTGGTTCTTTGTAAGATTTCCTTTCTTTATCATATACATACAGAGAAACAGGCAAAACAAAGTTAAGTTTATTGAACCATTAGAAAAGAAAGACCTCTGTAACACTGCCAGCCTCCTGGAGTCCTTCTGTGAGTGCTACCTGGGGCAGCTGCATAGGCATGAGATAGCATTCTGGGCTTAGCAGGGCTCCACACTTGGCTGAATGCTCTGCTGTCACTGTTGTGAAATTCTTTGTAATTTATGAACAAGTGACCCTATGTTTTCATTTTGTACTGGACCTGTCAATTATGTACCTGGTCATGGGCCTACCCAATCATGACCCGTCCCCCAAAGTAACCATTATCCTTACTTGGATGGGATGACTCTTCTCTACAGTTTATTACCACAGTATGCATATGTAAACATTATGGTTTAGTTTACGTGTTTTTGAAATTTATATAAATAGAACAGTATGGTATATTATTTTGTGTGTATGGCTTCTTTCAGTCAACCTTGTTTGTGAGTCTTATCCATGTTTGTAGCTGTCGTTCATTCAGTCTCATTGCCATATGATATTCGGACATATGAATATATATCACAGTTTTTAATTTATTCTTCTTTTGATGGAAATTTGAGTCCCCCCCCAATTCTGGCGATGAATAAGGCTGCTATAAACATAGCTGTGTACGTATCTTCGTACAAAAGTACATTCACTTCTGTTGGGCATTTACCTAAGATGAAATGTCTAGGTCGGAAAGTATGTTTGTTCAGCTGTAGCAGATAATGCCAAACTTTTTCTAAAGTAGCTGTCTCAATTTACATTCTCTCCAACAGTAATAAGAGAGCTTCCTTGCTCTGCATTCTCATCAACAATGGGTATTGTGGGCTTCCGTGGTGGTGCAGTGGTTGAGATTCCGCCTGCCGATGCAGGGGACATGGGTTTGTGCCCCGGTCCGGGAAGATCCCACATGCCGCCGAGTGGCTGGGCCCGTGAGCCATGGCCACTGAGCCTGTGCGTCTGGAGCCTGTGCTCTGCAATGGGAGAGGCCACAACAGTGAGAGGCCTGCGTACCGCCAAAAAAACAACAAAAAACCAATGGGTATTGTCTGTCTTTTTAATTTCAACCATTCTGGTGGCTATATTAAATCACAGTGATAGCTCATTGTGATTTTAATTTGGACTTCCCTGATCAGTAATGAGGTTGAGTATCTTCTTTTTGAAAGTATATTGGCCACTTGGATATCCTCTTTTGTCTAGTTTCTTACTGATTCTTCTATTATTTGGGGTCTTTTCATATGAATTTATCATAGCAGGTCATTATGTATTCTGGATGGGAGTCCTTTATCAGAAATATGTACTGCAGCTGTCTTCTCCCAGTCTATGCCTAAAAGTAGGTATTGAAACCGTGGGTCAAGTCCATTTTACCTGCCTTCACTAATCAAGGTAGTTTTAAGACTTGCGTGTGCTTCAGGCAGCACGTAGCCTAAATAAGATGTTTACCCGAGTTAGTTTCTAGGAACGTGGAGTCTCAGCTGCATCTACTTTGAGCTGAGCTGGTTAAGACTGGATGGGACCACCTGTCCTCCAACTGGGCGTGTGCTAGTATCCTCTTGGTGACCTTTTGCACGTGCAGAGGCCTGTAGCTTAGTTATACCTGGGCAGAATGACAATTACCTTTTTTCCAATCACCTTTCTCCATGCTCCCCATTGCCCAGATCGTCCTGCTTCTTGATTGGTTATCCTATAAATACCCCAGATTTGAAATTGGTTTTCCCATTTCCATGCTTGGCTGCCTTGTGAATAAACCCTCTCCTTGTTGTAAACCTCCGTGTCTCAGTGTTTTGTCTTGCTGTGCATGGAGAAAGACAGACCTGGGTTGGTAGGAAGTTTGGCAGGCTAGTCAGGAGGTAGTCCAGATACACATTTTGCCCGTGGTTTGTCAGCCCCTTACTGGTATTGGGAGCTGGTGGATGAGTCCAAGCAGCTGCCTGGTCTCTTTGTTCCAGGGACTATCCTTTGGACTTCCCCAGTGAGGTGCCGTTGCCCTTGGGTGCTTAGTTTTGTTTTACAGCAAGAGAGATGGATTTGGGGTTTCTGGGTTTGGAAGCGTCTTTGGATGAGTAACTTTGTTAAAGAGAACCTATGCCTAGATTGCTTTTGCAAATCCTGATCAGACTGTGGGTTGGAGGCCCACCTGGTGGGATTTTGGCAGACAACATAAAAGGTATGTTGAGGTACTCTGTACGCGGGGTAAAGGCCTGCAGCTCTGGTTTTTGGTTTTGGTTTTGGTTTGGGCTTATTTGCCCATGACCATCTATGTCTGATTATCTTGTGTTAAGAATTGGCTATTGGGGATATAGATTCTTGGTTCCTGGAGCAAGGACCCTTAGAAAGATTTTGTTGCTGCGACCATGTGGAAGCAAGGCCCCTTCAAAATGGGAAAGTTTAATTTAATTCCCCCTTGCAACCTTCTAGGCTGCATTCTCCAAAAACTGGGTGACTTTCAGTTACGCCACCTTTTCCTTTTGCATATTTTGTATCACTGCATGGCCACAATATCATTTAGACTCTGGAGGAAAATACCCTGAAAGTGGATCCTTATATTACAGTACAATTTTGCAACTAGTCTTATTTTGTAAATGAGAAGAAAAATGGGATGAAATATCTTACGAACAGTCTTTTTTTTTTTTTTTTTTTTTTTTAAGTCTTTTATGTTATTAGAATAAATCTGTTTTGCTTGATGCTAATGAAATGGAGGCTGACTTGCTGTTAATTCAGTCCAACACTTCGACTGTTCCCCCTCCACCCATATATGACGGTGCTCCTTCTTCACTGCCCCGTTCCTTAGCCACAGCCTCAGGCTTGTCGCCTTGCCCCCAGTCTCTGAGGACTGAGCAATAGGAATGGTCTACCCCCTCAAAGCTGCCAGGGCACTCAAGTTGGCCAGGGAGTTAACTAAACTCAGGTGGGGCAATATCCACGAAGGCAAGTCACACACCCTGGGGGTGGGAATGCTGAGACTGGGCAGCCCATGAGATCAATCTGGGTCCACATCCCTTTTTCAACTTTGGATTTATTTAATTAGAAGAACAATATGCTGACTTGCAGAGATGACCCACAGAGAATGGAAAAGCTTTTTTGATCGATTTTTGCAACCCACAGCCCAAACTGGGCAGATGTTCAGTATTCATTAAATACCCTCCTCACTTCAGAAGAATGTAGAGTGGGGCTGAATAAAGCTCGGGAGGAGGCATACTGGTTTCCTGCAGAAGCCTCTGGCAACCCCAGTATGGGCTGCTGTAAGCGTAGCTGTACCAACAGTTGGGATGTAATGCTGGGGACAGGCCAAAACTGTAACGCAATCGAGATTGCATTCTCGTGAGATGGTAAAGAAGGGTGCAGAAACCAGGAAGGCTTAATAAAATACGGGGGGCAAAACAGAAACCAAATGAGGATACTTCAGAATTTCTAGAAAGAGTCTTTAAAACCTATAGGCTATATACAGATACCCCGAGTCCCCAGAGCATTTAAAGATGGTTAATGACTTTTATTGGTCAGAACACCCCTGATACACAGAAGAAACTGAAAAGGGTGGAAGGGGCTTTAGGAAGCCCCTGTCTCAGTTTGTTAAAATCGCCTTCAAAGTTTTTTTGTTTTTTTTTTACTAGTCTCATAGCATTGTGGTCAGAAAAGATACCTGATACAATTTCAGTTTTCTTAAATTCACGAAGACTTGATTTTTGACCCAAGGTATGATCTATCCTGGAGAACCTTCCATGAGCACTTGAGAAAAACATGTATTCCCTTGTTTTGGGATGTAATGTCCTATAAATATCAATAATCTCCATCTTGTTTAATGTATCATTTAAAGCTTGTGTCTCCTTATTTATTTTCATTTTGGGTGATCTGTTCATTGGTGAAAGTGGGGTGTTAAAGTCCCTTACTATGAATGTCTTACTGTCAATTTCCCCTTTTACGGCTGTTAGTATTTGCCTTATGTATTGAGGTGCTCCTATGTTGGGTGCATAAATATTTACAATTGTTATATTTTCTTGGATTGATCCCTTGATCATTATGTAGTGTCCTTCTTTGTCTCTTGTAATAGTCTTTATTTATTTATTTCCCGGACTCCCTCCCGGCTAGCCATGGTGCACTAAGTCCCTGCAGGCTGTGTTCACACCGCCAACCCCAGTCCTCTCCTGGTGCTCCGACCGAAGCCCGAGCCTCAACTCCCAGCCCCGCCCACCCCGGCAGGTGAGCAGACAAGCCTCTCGGGCTGGTGAGTGCCGGTCGGCGCCGATCCTCTGTGCGGGAATCTCTCTGCTTTGCCCTCTGTACCCCTGTTGCTGTGCTCTCCTCTGTGGCTCCAAAGCTTCTTCCTCTGCCACCTGCAGTCTCTGCTCGTGAAGGGGCTTCCTACTGTGTGGAAACCTTTCCTCCTTCACAGCTCCCTCCCACTGGTGCAGGTCCCATCCCTATTCTTTTTGTCTCTGTTTATTCTTTTTTCTTTTGCCCTACCCAGGTACGTGGGGAGTTTCTTGCCTTTTGGGAGGTCTGAGGTCTTCTGCCAGCGTTCAGTAAGTGTTCTGTAGGAGTTGTTCCACGTGTAGATGTATTTCTGGTGTATCTGTGGGGAGGAAGGTGATCTCCGCGTCTTACTCTTCCGCCATCTTCCCCCTCTCCCAAAGTTTTTAATGTCAGGGATAAGGTTCAGGAGAAAAGGGAACAGCAAAGAACAGAAACGCAGGCTGCTTTGCTGGCTGCTTCCTTAACATAAGGGAGAGCCAGACCAAATCAAGGACTCCCATGAGGTGCTTGGCAAAAGGTGGGAGGCCCCAAGCCCCAAACTTCCACTCAAATATGGCACCAGATAGTGGGACCCCACCAATGTGCATATTGTGAGCAGGAGGAATGCTGGAAAAGAGACCATACCAAGTAAGACTCTTGAAGGTAAACAAGATGCCAGAGCTGAAAATGACAGTGACCTCCTGGTCATTCCTAGGACAGGGCCCCAGGGGCTCCTCTAAATCCTACCAAGTCCATCAGTAGCTTCCATGCAGAATCCCAGGTGACTATGACAGTGGGAAATCAACTTTTGGATTTTCTGGTTGGTATGGGGACCATTTACTAGGTTTTAGATACCTGGTTTTCTGAACTTTGTTCTTTGTTCAGACACTATGGCGTGTCTGAAGAACCCTGGAAAGAAGCCTTTTTTCCAGCCACTAGACTGTCAGATGGGGAAAACCCATCTGAAGCATAGCTTTTTATACAATGCCCCATTTCTCTTCTGGGATGAGATTTACTAAGTAAGTGCCTAGGTTACTTTTGCACCTGGGCAAACGGACATTAAAGTATCACCAGAGCAGGCTTGAGCATTGCAGACTCTATTGCTCCAATCCCAAAAAGAATAGCTTGCAACCATTCTGGAAGAGATACTGCAGAGGTGAGTCTGGCGGTATGGGCGGATGGGAGGTCAGGAAAAGCAAAGAACGGCTATGCCCTTACAGGTTAGGCACTGCCTTGGGGTGGTTTGTACACAACTTAAGAGCAATTGATCAAATAGTAGAAGATAAGATATTCATCCAGTAGTCGCTAATCATACACTCTGCTCACTACTCTGTCTGGAGATTTTTGTTGGTTTACCATATTGGATTTGAAGGATGTCTTTTTTGTATACCCTTGAGTTTTGAATCCCGAGAGATTTTGCTTTTGAATGTGAAGATCTAGGTACAAGTTAGACAGTACTGCTGAACAGCACTTCCTCAGGGGTTTTAAAGTTTCCCCACAATATTTGGAGAAATCCTGGCAGAAGACTTGAGGGATCCTTAATCAAACAAGAGAGCCATGATCAATATGTAGATGATACTCTGATTACCAGTAAAACAAAGGACACCTCAGAAAACCACAAGAAAGAAACTAAGGTGAATGGGATGCTGCAGTGTTTTCTTCAGTAAAGTAAAATTCTTCAGAAGGCAATTCAAATGACTTGTTAGGCTACCAGAATGATTTCTTTTGTTAGGCTTTGTTTCTAACTTCCCAGGCTTGGAAGGACAACTCAATAATTAGGATTTCTCAGATTTTGGCAAAAGCAGGTAATCCCTCTAGCTGTGGGATATGTCATCCAGAAACTTTTTCTGTATTTGATCATTCTGACGCTTTGATTTGTGCCTGTCATCAATTTTTTGAACATTCCTTACTTGACTGTGTCTTCAGATGTAACAGATCAGGTTAGGCTAATCGGCAGAATTGCCTGTCCCCCGTTTTTTCTTCACTAAGTAGAAATTTGATTCTAGTGTCCTCAGATAAAACAGTAATCCTGATGTCTGCCCCGTCAAGGTTCTACTTGGTCAGGATATTGTAGAAACCGTACTTAGGCTAGTAAAACTATGTCCCTTCCATATTTAATACTCAGCCAAACAGAGTGATTGAGACACACCAATATGTAAATAGGTAGAACGCTGATCCCTGGCTTGACTGTGTAAAGTTTAACAATATGTCCTGCATTCTGTGTGCTCCCTCAGGGTACATCTTTGTCTGTGGTTTCGATTACCAATCTTGGGCCTGTGCCTTGACAGCTGCTACAAAGGTGGTATTTGTTTATTGGGATCGAAATGTTAACTTGAAACCGGGAACAAGAGAATATTCTCAAATGAGTTCTAAACAGTTCCATTCCTCAAGGACTGTTAGGTCTATGCCCCTACACCCAGAGCAGTCACCCCACTTTCCTCAAGATTGAGGAATGACCAAAAGATACCCAAACCATGGGTCAAATCCATTTCACCTTCACTAATCAAGGTAGTATTAAGACTTGCATGTTCTGCAAGCAGCATGTAGCCTAAACAATAAGATGTTTGCCTGACTTATTTTCCAGGAACTTGGAGTCTAAGCAGCATCTAGTTCAAGCTGAGCTAGTTAATGCTGGATAGGACCACCAATCCTCCAACTGGGCATGTGCGAGTGTCCACTTAGTGACCTCTTGAATGTGCAGAGGCCCATAGCTTAGTTATGCCTGCACAGAATGGTGATTACTGCAACTTTTCCTAATCACCTATCCCCACGCTCTCCACGCCTCAGACCTCCCTGCTTCGTTATTGGTTGCCCTGTAAATACCCTGAACAACCTGCTTTCAGGGAGGTGGATTTGGGATTTGTTCTCCTGTTTCCTGGCTTGGCTGCCTTGCAAATAAACCCTCCTTGCTGCAAACCTCCGTGTCTCAGTGTTTTGGCTTCCTGTGTGTCGGGTATGACAGACCTAGTTTGGTAACAATACCTTTTGATGAACAGAAGCTCTTAGTACTTTTTTTTTTTTTTTTTGGTACGCGGGCCTCTCACTGCTGTGGCCTCTCCCGTTGCGGAGCACAGGCTCCGGACGCGCAGGCTCAGCGGCCATGGCTCACGGGCGCAGCTGCTCCGCGGCATGTGGGATCTTCCCGGACCAGGGCACGAACCCGTGTCCCCTGCATCCGCAGGCGGACTCTCAGCCACTGCGCCACCAGGGAAGCCCAGCTCTTAGTTTTAACGTAGTAAAATTTATCAGTCTTGATGGTTGGTAATTTTTTTGTGCACTGTTTAAAAATCTTTGCCCAAAGCATGAAGATAGATTTCTAAAAGCTTGACTGCTTCGCCTTTAACATTTAGATCTACAAGAGATCTGCAGTTGATACTTGTGAATATTATTAGCAAGAGGTCAAGTTCTCTTTCCTATATAAATACACCACTATCTCAGCACACTTTATTGCAACCATCCTTTTCCCACTTGTTTGGAGTGCTACCTGTGTCACAGACCATGTGTCCATATATGGGTCTCTTTTGGATTCTGTGCTACTTTTTTGTTTGTCTTTGCACCAATACCACACTGCTATGATATCTATAGTTTCGAATTTTTGTATCTGAGGACTTTTTAAAATACCTTCTCTTCAAAAGTTTCTTGACACTTTGCCTTTACATTCAGATATTAGGATCAGCTTGTGACGTTTCACAATGAATGGGATTGCATTGAATCTGTTAATGAGTTAATGAGTGAGTTGACAACCTAAAATATTCAATGCATAAATATGCTTACCTCTACTTGTTTAGATCTTTACTCACAAGAGTAATAATTGTGTAGCGGTTGTACAGATACTTTGTTAGGTTTGTTCCTTGGTGCTTGGTATTTTGTTATGCTATTGCAAATGGTATCTTTTAAAGTTGTGTATTTATCAGCAACAAATTTTATATAAAATAGATTTACCTTGTATCCAGAAATTTTATATGATTATTCTAGTAACTTGTCTATAGATAATTTTGGAATATGTATGTACTTATATATGTAAATTTTATGTCTACCATCCTAATTTCTACAAGTTTCACATTTTAATTTTCTTTCATTATTGTACTGCTTAGGTTCTTCATCCTGTATAAACATGATTAGAGATGATAGTAGCATTCCTGTCTTGTTCTCAATATCAAAGGGGAAAGCTTTCAACATTTTACCATTAAGTATGTTTGCTTAGATTTTTAAAAATATATAGGTCTTTATCAGATTTAGGAAGCTCTATTGTATTCTACTTTGGTAAGAGTTTTAAAATTTGCATTTCATCAAATGCTTTTGCATCAATTGAGATGATCATTATTCCCCTTTATTCTGTTACTGTGGTGGATTAAATTACTTGATTCTGCATTCCCTCCAGTATTAACTAACCACAGCATTTCTAGAATAAACCCAATTCAGTCATGGTATGTTTTTATATATTAGTTGGATCCAGGTTGCTAAAATTATTAAGAATTTTTAGAGCAAAGGTTATGCCTGAATCACCTGTAATTGTCCTTTGTATGCCTTTATGATATTTGAGTATCAAGTTTATTTTGTCATTATTTTGCATTTTCCTCTGTTCACTGAGGTACAGTTGATTTACAATGTATAAATTTCAGTATACAACTTAGTGATTCACAGTTTTTAAAAATTATACTCCATTTATAGTTATCATAAAACTTTGTCTATATTCCCTGTGCTGTACTACATCCTTGCAATTTATACATAGTTTGTACCTCTTAATCCCCTATCATGCCCCTCCCCCTTCCCTCTCACCACTGGTAAACACTAGGTTCCTATATCCGTAAGTCTGTTTCATACTCACTAATCTCTTAGATTCCACGTAAGTAATTGTGTCTTTCTGTCTGATTCATTTCACTAAGTATATTCTCTAGCTCCATCCACATTGCTGCAAATGTCAGTATTTCATTCTTTTTTATGGCTGAGTAGTATTCCGTTGTACACACACACACACACACCACCTTTATCTGTTGATGGACACTTGGATTGCTCCCATATCCTGGCTATTGTAAATAATCGTGCTGTGAACATTGGGGTGCATGTATCTATTCGAATTAGTGTTTTCATTTTCTTTGAATATATACCCAGGAGTAGAATTGCTGGATCATATGGTAGTTTGATTTTTAGATTTTTTGAGGGATAGCCATACTGTTTTCCACAGTGGCTGCACCAGTTTATATTCCCACAAGTGTATAAAGGTTCCCTTTTCTCCACATCCTCACCAACATTTGTTACTTGGGGTATTTTTGATAGCCATTCTGCCAGGTATGAGGTGATATCTCATTGTGGTTTTGATTTGCATTTCTCTGATTAGCGATGTTGAGCATCTTTTCGTGTGCCTGTTGGCCATCTGTATGTTGTCTTTTGGAAAATATCTATTCAGGTCTTCTGCCCATTTTTTTCTCAAGTCTTTTTGATGTTGAGTTTTATGGGCTGTTGATAAAATTTGGACATTAACCCCTTATAGGTCATATCATTTACAAATATTTTCTCCTAGTCAGTAGATTGTCTTTTGAGGTTGTTGATGGTTTTCTTTGCTGTGCAAAAGTTCTTAAGTTTAATTAGGTCCCATTTGGTGTATTTTGCTTGTTTCTTCTGCCTTAGGAGACAGATGCAAAAAGATGTTGCTATGATTTATGTTAGACTGTTCTGCCTTTGTTCACTTCAAGGAGTTTTATGGTTTCCAGTCCCTAAGACTTTAATGTGTCTTGAGTTTATTTTGGTATATGCTGTGAGGAAATATTCTAATTTTTTCTACATGTGGATGTCTAGTTTTCCCCGCACTGCTTACTGAAGAGACTGTCTCTTCTCCCCTGTATATTCTTGCCTCCTTTGTTGTAGATTGACCATAAGTACATGGGTTTATTTCTTAACTCTCTATTCTGTTCCGTTGATCTGTGTCTTTGTGCCAGTACCACAGTTTCGATTACAATAGCTTTGTAGTATAGTTTTATGTCAGGGAGCATGATACCTCCAGCTCTGTTCTTCTACCTCAAAATTGTTTTGGCATTTGTGGCCTTTTGTGTTCATACAAATTTTAAAATTCTTTGTTCTAGTTCTGTGAAAAATGCCTTGCTACTTTGATACGGATTGCATTGAATCTTTAGATTTTCTTGGGTAGTATGGTCATTTAAAAAATATTAATTCTTGCAATCCATGAACCCAATGTCTTTCCATCTATTTGAAGATGACACAGTTTCTTTCATCAGTATCTTAGTTTTCTGCGTACAGGTCTTTTACCTCCTTAGGTTTATTCCTAGGTATTTTATTCTTTTTGATTCAGTGGTAAATGAGATTGTTTCCTTAATTTCTCTTTCTGATACTTCATTGTCAGTGTACAGAGATGCAACAGATTTCTGTATATTTTGTATCCTGTAACTTTACCAAATTCATCAGGATCTAGTAGTTTTTTGGTAGCATCTTTAGGATTTTCTATGTATAGTATTACATCATCTGTAAACAGTGACAGTTTTACTTCTTTCCAATTTAGATTATTTTTCTTGACTGATTTCTGTGGCTGGAACTTTGAATACCATGTAGAATAAAAGTGGCAAGAGTAGGCATCCTTGTCTTGTTCCTGATCCTAGAGGAAATCATTCCAGCTTTTCACTGAGTATGATGTTAGCTGTGGACTGGTCATATATGGCCTTTGTTGTGTTAAGGTATATTCCCTTTGTGCCCACTTTCTGGAGAGTTATCATAAATGGATGTTGAATTTTGTCAAAAGCTTCTTTGCATCTATTGAGATCGTATGGTTTTTATTCCATTTTTTAAGTTGTGTATCACATTGATTTGCAGATATCGAACTATACTTGCATTCCTGGGAAAAAACCCCACTTGATTGTGGTGTATGATCTTTTCAATGGATTGTTGGATTTAGTTTGCTAACATTTTGTTGACAATTTTTGCATTTATGTTTATCAGTGATATTGGCCTATAATTTTCTTTCTTTGTGATATCTTTGTCTGGATTTGGTGTCAGGGTGATGCTGGCCTCATAGAATGAGTTTGGAAGTGTTCCTTCTTCTGCAGTGTTTTGGAATATTTTCTCCTAAATGTTTGGTAGAAATCACCTGTGAAGCCATCTGGTCCAGGACTTTTGTTTGGGAGTTTTAAAATTACTGATTCAATTACTCTACTTGTAATTGGCCTGTTCATGTTTTCTATTTCTACCTGGCTCAGTCTTGGGAGAATATACATTTCTAGGAATTTGTTCACTTCATATATATATATATTTTGTTTGGATGATCTGTCCATTGATATAAATGGGGAGTTGAAGTTCCCTACTACTATGTTACTGTCAATTTCTCCCTTTATGTCAATATTTGCCTTATGTATTAAGGCGCTCCTCTGTTGGGTGCATATATATTTTAAATTGTTGCCTCTTGGATTTATCCCTTGATCATTATGTAATGTACTTTTTGTCTCTTAAAACAGTCTGTCTTTAAAGTCTATTTTGTCTGATACAAGTATTGCTACCCCGGCTTTCTTTGGATTTCCATTAGCATGGAATCCATTCCCTCAGTTTCTGTCTGTTTTTAAATCTGAAGGGGTCGCTTGTAGGCAGCATATATATGGGTGTTGTTTTTGTATCCATTTAGCCACTCTGTCTTTTGATTAGAGCATTTAATCCATTTACATTTAAAGTAGTATGTATGTTCTTATTGCCATTTTGTTAATTGTTTTGGGTTTGTTGCAGTGTTTTTGCTCCTTTGCTTCTCTTCCCTTGTGACTTGATGACTCTTTAGTGTTATGTTTGTATTCCTTTCTCTTCAGTGTTTATCTATCATAGATTTTTGGTTTGTGGTTACCATGAGGTTTATATAAAGCCATCTGTATACATAATGTAAGTTGCCAATCTCTTAATTTCAAATGCATTGAAATAAACAACCTGCCTTTTTTTAAACAACCCTGCATTTGCACTCTCCCTTCCACAGTTACTGTTTTTTGACATCATATTTTACATCTAATTGTTTGGTGTATCACTTAACTGCTTACTGTGGATATAGATGACTTTACTACTTTGTTTTAACCTTCCTACTAACTTTGTAGATGCTTAGCTTTTCTACCTTTACTGTATATTTGCCTTCACCAATGAGCTATTTCCTTTTGTAATTCTCATGTTTCTGTTGGGACCTCTTTTTGCTTAGAGAAGTCTGTTTAACCTTTCTTACAAAATTGGTTTGATGGTACTGAACTCAGCTTTTGGTTGTCAGTAAAACTTCTGATCTCTCCAACAGATCTGAATGAGAACCTTGCTGAGTAAAGTATTCTTGGTTATAGGTTTTTCCTTTTCATCATTAAGTATATCATTCCACTTCCTTCTGGCCTGCAGAGTTTCTGCTGAAATGTCATATGAACACCTTACAGGAATTCTTTTGTATGTAACTTGTTTTCTCCTTGCTGCTTTTAATATTTTTTTATCTTTGATTTTTGCCATTTAAAAAAATTTTTTATTTTATATTGGAGTATTGTTGATTTACAATGCTGTGTTAATTTCAGGCGTACAGCAAAGTGATTTAGTTATACATATATCTATTCTTTTTCATATTTTTTTCCCATATAAGTTATTACAGAGTATTGAGTAGAGTTCCCTGTGCTATATAGTAGGTCCTTGTTGATTATCTATTTTAGATATAGTAGTGTGTATATGTTAATCCCAACCTCCTAATTTATCCCTCCCCCCCTTACCCCTTTGGTAACTGTAAGTTTGTTTTCTAAGTCTGTGTGTCTGTTTCTGTTTTGTAAATAAGTTCATTTGTATCATTTTTTTGATTCCACATGTAAGTGATATCATATGATATTTGTCTTTGTCTGACTTACTTCACTTAGAATGACAATCTCGAGATCCATCCGTGTTGCTGCAAGCGGCATTATTGCATTCTTTTTATAGCTGAGTAATATTCCATTGTGTGTGTATATATATATATATGTATATATATAATGGCTGAGTCATATTCCATTGTATATGTATATACCACTAATTCTTTATTCATTCTTCTATCAATGGACATTTAGGTTGTTTCCATGTATTGGCTATTGTAAATAGTGCTGCAATGAGCATTGGGGTGCATGTATCTTTTCAAAGTATGGTTTTCTTTGGATATATGCCCAATAGTGGGATTGCTGGATCAAAGGGTAGATCTCTTTTTAGTTTTGTAAGGAATCTCCATACTGTCCTCCACAGTGGCTGTACCAATTTACATTCCCACCAGCACTGTAGGAGGGTTCACTTTTCTCCACACCCTCTCCAGCATTTATTGTTTATAGACTTTTTGATGATGGCCATTCTGACTGGTAGGAGGTGATACCTCATTGTAGTTTTGAGTTGCATTTCTCTAATAACTCGTGATGTTGAGCATCTTTTCATGTGCTTTTTGACCATCTATATGTCTTCTTTGGAGAAATGTCTATTTAGATCTTCTGCCCATTTTTTGATTGGGTTGTTTGCTTTTTTTGATGTTGAATTGCATGAGCTGTTTGTATATTCTGGAGATTAATCCCTTATCAATTGCATCATTTGCAACATTTTCTGCCATTCTGTGAGTTGTCTTTCTGTCTTGTTTATGGTTTCCTTTGCTGTGCAAGAACTTTAAAGTTTATTTGTTTGATTTTATTTTCATTACTCTAGGAGGTGGATCCAAAAAGATATTGCTGCAATTTATGTCAAGGATTGTTCTGCCTCTATTCTCCTCTAAGAGTTTTGTAGTATCCAGTCTTACATTTAGGTGTTTAATCCATTTTGAGTTTATTTTTGTGTATGGTGTTAGGGAGTGTTCTAATTTCATTCTTTTACATGTGGCTGTCCAGATTTCCCAGCACCACTTATTGAAGAGACTGTCTTTTCTCCATTGTATATTCTTGCCTCCTTGTCATAGATTAATTGACCATAGGTGCATGGGTTTATCTCTGGGCTTTCTATCCTGTTCCATTGATCTATATTTCTGTTTTTGTGCCAGTACCATACTGTTTTGATTACTGTGGCTTTATAGTATAACTGCTAACTTTGGATTTTCTTGTTCTTCTTTCTCTAATTGCTTTAGGTGTAAGGTTAAGTTGTTTATTTGAGATGTTTCTTGTTTCTTCAGGTAGGATTGTATTGCTATAAACTTCCCTCTTAGAACTGCTTTTGCTGTATCCCATAGGTTTTGGGTTGTCGTGTTTTCATTGTCATATGTTTCCATGTATTTTTTGATTTCATCTTTGATTTCTCCAGTGGTCTCTTGGTTATTAAGTATTGTATTGTTTAGCCTCCATGTATATGTACTTTTTTTACAGATTTTTTTTTCCTGTAATTGATATCTAGTCTCATAGCATTGTGGTGGGAAAAGATACTTGATACAATTTCACTTTTCTTAAATTTACCAAGGCTTGATTTGTCACCCAAGGTATGATCTATCCTGGAGAATGTTCCATGAGCACTTGAGAAGAATGTGTATTCGGCTGTTTTTGGATGGAATGTCCTAAAAATATCAATTAAGTCCATCTTTTTTAATGTATCATTTAAAGCTTGGGTTTCCTTATTTTCATTTTGGATGATCTGTCC
>NW_020175821.1:9001242-9043625 GCF_003031525.2 Neophocaena asiaeorientalis asiaeorientalis
ACTATTTCCTTTCCCATATTAGGGAAGTTTTCAACTATAATCTCTTCAAATATTTTCTCAGTCCCTTTCTTTTTCTCTTCTTCTTCTGGGACCCCGATAGATAATTCAAACGTTGGTGCGTTTAATGTTGTCCCCGAGGTCTCTGAGACTGTCCTCAATTCTTTTTACCTTATTCTGCTGTGTGGTAGTTATTTCCACTGTTTTATCTTCCAGGTCACTTACTGTTCTTCTGCCTCAGTTTTTCTGCTATTGATTCCTTCTAGAGAACTTTAAATTTCATTTATTGTCTTGTTCATCATTGTTCGTTTGCTGTTTAGTTCTTCTAGGTCCTTGTTAAACCTTTCTTGTATTTTCTCCATTCTATTTCCAAGATATTGGATCACCTTTGCTATCATTACTCTGAATTCTTTTTCAGGTAGACTGCCTGTTTCCTCTTCATTTGTTTGGTCTGGTGGGTTTTTACCTTGCTCCTTCATCTGCTGTGGATTTCTCTGTCCTCTCATTTTGCTTAACTTACTGTGTTTGGGGTCTGTCTCCGTTTCGCAGGCTGCAGGTTCGTCGTTCCCATTGTTTTTGGTGTCTGCCCCCAGTGGGTAAGGTTGCTTCAGTGGGTTGTGTAGGCTTCCTGGTGGAGGGGACTAGTGCCTGTGTTCTGGTGGATGAGGCTGGATCTTATCTTTCTGGTGGGCAGGACTGCATCTGGTGGTGTGTTTTGGGGTGTCTGTTAACTAATTATGATTTTAGGCGGTCTCTCTGCTAGTGGGTGGCATTGTGTTCCTGTCTTGCTAGTTGTTTGGCATGGGGTGTCCAGCACTGGAGCTTGCTGGTCGTTGAGTGGAGCTGGGTCTTAGCGTTGAGATGGAGATCTCTGGGAGAGCTCTTGCCGATTGATATTACGTGGGGCCAGGAGGTTTCTGGTGGACCAATGTCTGAACTAGGCTCTCCCACCTCAGAGGCTCAGGCCTGACACCCAGCCAGAGCACCAAGACCCTGTCAGCCATACAGCTAGGTACGTGGTGAGTTTCTTGCCTTTTGGGAAGTCTGAGGTCTTCTGCCAGCGTTCAGTAGGTGTTCTGTAGGTTTTATTCCACATGTAGATGTATTTTTGATGTATTTGTGGGGAGGAAGGTGATCTCCATGTCTTACCCTTCCACCATCTTGAAGGTCCCCCCCTGTATCTCTTTTTCTGGGACTCCTATAATGTAAATGTTAGTATGCTTGATGTTGTCCCAGAGATCTCTTTAACTGTTCTTATTTATTTTCTTTTTGTTCAGGAATAGTGATTTCCACTACTGTCTCCCAGCTTCCTGATAGAAAGGAATGTATCATTTGGTCCATTAATACCTTCTAGTGTATTTTTCACTTCAATTATTCTTCATATGTTTGGTTCTTTATTTTCTAACTCTTTGTTTAAAAACTACTGACTTCTTGATCTGTGTATTTAGTCTTCTGAGTTCTTCAATAATCTTTCCTCTTCTGGGTTTTTCTCTTGTTCCTTTGTTGTTTCTCTTGTTCCTCCATTGCCTCATTTTGCCTAACTTTTGTTTTTGTTTCTAGTTATCTGGTAGGTTGGTTACACTTCCCAACCTTGCAGAAATGGCCTTTGCAGGAGAGGACCTATATGTCCCAGCAGCGCATTCCTCTCTCATCACCAGACCTCTGTGTGCTAGGGCTGCCCTCTCTGAGGCTGCTTGGGTCCTTCTGCTGTGGTGGGCTGATGACTGTGGGCAGTCTGGTAGGCTTGGTTGGTCTCCTGGTCCAGTTGTTGCCATGCCTTAAATTTTGCAGAGGTTGCTGGCCATTTGCTGGCAGGGCTAGTATTACAAGGTGGCTGGCTGTAGCACCCCAGGGCTAGTGCTGGTTCATGGGTGAGCAGAGCTGGGGTCCAGGAGAGCCTCGGGCTGGTGCCCACCAATTTGTGGCTAAAGCCAGGTCCTGGGGCCTAGTGTCTGGCCACTGGCAAGCAGAACTGGGCCTTGGGGTTTAGCTGTAGGGCTCAGGGGACCCAGAGCTGGTGTTAATCTGCTGGTGGGTAGGGCTGATTCCTGGACACAGCTGCCTACAGGGTCCAGGATGTTCTGAAGCTTGTGTTGGCCTGCTGGTGGTTGGTCCCAGGGCTAGTGCTGGCTTGCTGGTGGGTGGGCTAGGTCTGCGGGCTGTGGGGCTACTGTTTCCTGGGGCCAGGCCCCTGCCCTGCTGCCTACAGGCTGTTGGGAAGGGACAGGGCTGGTTTCTGAGGCTAGTAGGCTAGAGGGAGGATTCCGGAGTGATGCTTCCCAGCACCAATGTCCACGTAGTAGAACAAGCTCCTCCAAATGGCTGCCACCAAGGGGCTTCCCTGGTGGCATAGTGGTTGAGAGTCCACCTGCCGATGCAGGGGATACGGGTTCGTGTCCTGGTCCGGGAAGATACCACATGCCGCGGAGCGGCTGGGCCCGTGAGCCATGGCCGCTGAGCCTGCGCGTCCGGAGCCTGTGCTCCGCAACGGGAGAGGCCAGAACAGTGAGAGGCCTGCGTAACACTCCCCCCCACAAAAAAAAAAAAAAGCTGCCACCAATGTCTGTGTCCCCTGGGTGAGCTTCGTTTCCCTCCTGCCTCTCCAGGAGGCTCTCAAAGATCAGCAGGTAGGTCTACTGGGGCTCATTTGAATTTACTACTGCTTTCCTGGGTCCCTAAATGTGTGAGGCTTTTGTGTGTACCCTTAAAGAGTGGAGTCTTTCTTTCAGCCCTCTGGGACTCCCAGAGTAAGCTCCACTGGCCTTCAAAGCCAAACATTCTGGGGGCTTGTCTTCCTGGTGTAGGACCCCTGGGCTGGGGAGCTCGATGTGGGGCTCAGACCCCTCACTCCTTGGGGAGAACCTCTGCAATTGTAACTTTCCTGTTTGTGGCTCACCTACCCGAGTATATAGGACTTGACTATACCATGAGTCAGCCCTTCCTAACTCATCTTGTTTTGGCTCTTTCTTTATATCTTTAGTTGTATAAGATCTTTTCTGGTAGGTTCTAGTCTTTTTCATGGATGGTTGTTCTGTAAATAGTTGTAATTTTGTTATGTCCTTGACCAGAGGTGAGCTCAGGGTCTTCTACTCTGTCATCCTGGTCAATCTTGGTCTTTTTTCTTTATTCTCTGGAAGACTGGTATTCTCCTTAAACTGTTGTTGCTAATGAAAGCTTTGAGTTTGGACTTCTAATTATATTCAAGTTTTTTTAATTTGAAAAATTCGGATATTTTATTCTCAGTTTTGGTTATTGGATATTAAATTTTCAATTTTACTTATGTTTTAAAATATTTTGGTATAGTTTTTCAATAATTCTCTCAACTTCTACAGCCTCCGTAGTGATAGACCATGTCCCTTCTTTCATTCTCGATACTGGTTACTTGTTTGTCCCTCTCTGATTTGATTCAGTCTTGTCAAAAGTTTAAAAAGTTGATTAGACATTTTAAAGAATCAAATTTTGGCTTTAATATTTTAACCCTTAAAATTTTATTCACCATTTTCCTAATCTCTTGATGGATATTAGCTCATTAATATTCATCTGTCTGTTGTATTTAAAAGTTAAAATCTCCTATATGTACTGATTTTGCTACAGTCCACGACATTTTTTCATGAAATTTTCAGCTCAAAATATTTTCTAATTTCCATCATGATTTCTTTACCTGCTGGTTATTTAGAAGTGAATTTCTCCATTGATGGAAATAAATGTTCTACCTTAATTTATTTTTCAGTTTGCATTTTCACAAAGCATATTCAGTAGATTCAATACCTTTTGAAACTTGCCTTATGACCCAATACATCAGTTTTTGAAAATACTTTGTTCAAATGTTATTTCTTCTGTGTTGTATCAGTTATTCCCACAACGTGTGAATTTGTCTATTTCTCCTTATAATTCTGTCTTTCCTTTAAATATTCTGAGGCTGTGTCATTAGAGGAATAAAATTTAAAATTGTCTTCTTTTCCTGGTAAGTCAAGCCTTTGATCATTGTGAAGCGTCTGTTTTAATCTACAGTAATGCTCGTCACCTTAAGTATCCTTTAAAGGATACTAATATAGCTTCATCAACTTTAGGGCAGGGCTTCTAGTGAAAGTTCTCGTGTTTTTTTGAATACTGAATAGAGCATGTCCTTAGTTTTTGGATTTTGTGGTTTTGCTTGAGAGATTAGCTGTCAGCCTAATTCCTAAAACTTTAAGTGATATATTTATGTGCCTTAACATCCTTTGACTTTCACCCTCTCGGAATCCTTATATATCTTGTCAATAACTACAAGGGCTGTTGTTTATTTCCCCAAAAATTCAGCTGACAGAATTTAAATGGGGTAAATCTATTCATCCAATATAATTACTGATGTGAGTTTAAATCTATAGTAATACCCCCTCACCTGTGGTTTGACTTTTCCACCGTTTCAGTTACCCTCAGCACACCATGTTCAGAAAATATTAAACAGAAAGTTCCAGAAATAAGCAAAGCATAAGTTTTAAATTTGGCACTGTTCTGAGTAGCACATTGATCTCACACTGTCCAGTTCCATTTTGCTCAGGATCTCCAACCATCGACGTTGTCATGGATCAGTGATCCAGGATCACCGGAAGCAGACGATGTTCCCTTTGACTTTTCACCCCACTTCACCTCATCTCATCCTGAAGGCATTGTATCATCTCACGTCATCACAAGAAGGGTAAGTATAGTACAGTAAGATATTTTGAGGGAGAAATAGATGACATTTGCATAATTTTTTATCACGGTATATTATAACGTTTCTATTTTTATTACTGCTACTCTTACTGTGCCTGATTCATAAATTAAACTTTATCATAGGTGTGTAGAGGAAAAAACATCGTGTGTATTTAGGGCTTGGTCCTATCTGTGGTTTCAGGCATCCATTGGGGGTCTTGGAACATATCCCCTGCAAATAAGGGGAGACTGTTGTATACCATCCTACTGTAATGACCCTTTGGTTTTAATGTCTTTTTTCCTCTGGGTGCTTTTAAGATTTAAAAAAATTTTCTTTAATTTATTATGATGTGTCTAGGAATAGATTGCTTTTAATTTATATTGCTTTGGTCTCTTAGAGTTTCTTGGATCTGGTGGTTCATATTTTGAACTTTGGAAAATTCTGTCATTAACTCTAATATTGCTGTTACTTCTGTTCTTACTGTGTCCTCTACTTCTTAGCTTATTGTCAGTGTTTCATCTATGAGTTTTTTTTGTTTTGTTTTGTTTTGGTTCTTTTGTGGTATGCGGGCCTCTCACTGTTGTGGCCTCTCCCGTTGTGGAGCACAGGCTCCGGATGCACAGGCTCAGCGGCCATGGCTCACGGGCCCAGCCACTCCGCGGCATGTGGGATCTTCCCAGACCGGGGCACGAACCCGTGTCCCCTGCATCGGCAGGTGGACTCTCAACCACTGTGCCACCAGGGAAGCCCCATCTCTGAGTTTTATTTGGAATATTTCTTTCTGACTTGCCTTCCAGTTCACCAGTCCTCTATTAAATTATTTCTAATTTGCTATTAAACCCATCCATTTCATTCTTAATTGGGATTATTGTATTTTTCAGTTCTAGTATTTTTTTTCTTCACCAATTCTGCTCTGTAATTTTTTGTGGTTTCCAGCTCCTTGGAAATGTTGGCCATCGGATTTTTACTTCTTGCACATACTAAGCTTATAGTCCAAATATCTGGAGCCTCTGCATATTTGCTTCTACTGACAAGTTTTCCTGATTCTCATGCACGACTGTCTCCTCATAAGCTTGTTTATCCTTGTGTGGCAAGACTTTATTTTTAAAGTGGGTTTGTTGCTACAGATCTAGGATGATATTCTTCAGAAAGAATATATTCCAGGCACTCGACAGCACTCGCAATCTGGTGTTATCTTACCTTGGCACTATTGACATTTCAAGCTGGATAATTCTTCATTGTGAGAGCACGTCCTGTTTTACAGGATGTTTAGTAGTATCTTAGCCTCTTCCCAGTTAAAATGCCTCCAGATCTTGACAAATATCCCCTGGTACTTAAACCACCATCTTAACCCAAAACAAGGGAATTTAATCAGGTTTAAACATAGTAGTTCCTGATCTCTACTTTTGTCCCCCTAGTTAGAGTGTTACCCTACTTTTACAGTTGTCTTCAGTGGAGACTAGATCCAAATTTGACATGTGGATGTATATGCACACACCCATTCCTGCTGCCTGGAGAGCACCCTGCCATACGTTGAGAATCCCTATACCCATAGTTGCAGGTAAGTCCTATCTGTACTGCATGGTTCTCACATGGGTCATTCTGCCACATAGTAAGAGGCTCCTTTTCTTTGCCACACCAGGACCCTTTTTACTATGGAGACATTTATCTTGAAGTACGTTTTACAAATCGGTCTTCAGTTCTAAACTTTAATGACCGAGTCTCAAAGATTCAGTGTTGACTATAAATGCCCAGCCATTTTCACTCAAGGAGTGTTTCCTTCTTGGTATATTGTAGGTCTTGAAGACAAGGGCTTATAGGGTGCTTTCTATGATAGCTGCTCAAAGAATCCTAAACTCTCTGGGGTTTATAACTGGGGATCCTAAAAGGCACCTAGTTCATGTAACTATACTGTCATGGGATAACTAGAACTGAAGAAATATGTCCCCTCTGGAGGAATGAGAAGGGCCAAAATGAATCCACTCAAGCGCAAACTAGGTAAGGCACTGACAAAGCTTGGGTTGAGGAGATGGGACAATTTTTTTTCCTATTGTGAAGTTCAAGAGGGGATGGTCCCAAGAGGAGCAAAAGCAATACTGATGCTTCTTATGAGAGAAGGAAATATTTATTTTTCATCAAGAATTTCTGCATTATTTCATTTTACCCTTGACAAACTTAGGCAGTTAGAGATTTTTTTTTTTTTTTTTTCCTGTACACGGGCCTCTCACTGTTGTGGCCTCTCCCGTTGCGGAGCACAGGCTCTGGACGCGCAGGCTCAGCGGCCGTGGCTCACGGGCCCAGCCGCTCCGCGGCATGTGGGATCTTCCCGGACCGGGGCATGAACCCGCGTCCCCCGCATCGGCAGGCGGACTCTCAACCACTGCGCCACCAGGGAAGCCCTAGAGATTTTTTTAATTTCCATTTTTAGAGGCGAGTCTGAGGTTTAGTGTGCTATAACTTGCTTCAGGTCATCCGGTTAGTAGGTGGCAGAGCTGTGATAGAAGATTGAGTCTAACCTTAAAGCCAATGATTTAAGCCAATGATTTTTTGTTTTCCTTATGCTTTGCTGCTCTTACAGGTTTCTTAGGGTCATGACTTCTCATTTGGGGGCCTGTAGATTAAAATATGTATTAAAAGATCATCTAAGTTACCATTGAGTCTTAGGTGGGGATCCAGTGAAAAGAAGGACTCATATCAGAAAGGGCCTCTTTGGTGAGACTGTAATATGGCCACTGGGAGAGCCTTATGGGGACAATGGTCTCTGACCTGTCACACAAATCAGAAGTAGGAGCTGAAAAGCAGGGGTGTGCTGACTTTTTAGGTTAGCGCACTCTCTACTTCTTAGGCCCACATTCATCTGTGGGACACATTCCCTTAAATTAAATAATCCCTCAAAGGTGGCTAAACCATTCTATTATTTGGAACTAGGCTGAAGTCTTGGAAGATCAGATGAAGTAATGGATGATTTGATAACTTTTGATGTCTTCTAGAACCTGAAGTATAAGTAAGGGCATTTTCTTTCTACTTCTGGTTCTGGCCAGCATAAATCATTTATTTGTGGTTCTTTCACTAACAAATACTCTGAACAGGAGGATTTAATTTCACTAGCAAATATCTTCAATATTACTCTAAATGAGGTCCAATGGGATCTCAATTTGGCCTCACATCAAGCAGTGGACACACCACAATATTGGTAGAAGGCTCTGGGAAGTTCTCGTACTGTATGATCCAGTTTGTTTAAACAGTCTTTTCTGTGGCTAGGACACTTTAACCTTGTCAGATATATTTCCAGGCTGATTAATTGCAAGGTTACTTCAGGGTAACTACTCAGAGGTAGATTAGATGGCCACTTTTCTTCATCTCACAGTATTCCTCATGTGGTTCTCACCAACTCCTATTCATTTTTGCCTTCTGTTATACCCTGCTTCATCTCATGTATAGAATTAAGCAAATTCCAGAAGGTGGCTATTAACAGTTCCCTGAAGGTTATATATATAGCACCGTTCAGTTAGTTTCTTTGGCTTTTATAGAAGTGCTGTTGGCTCTAATACTCTTGGGTTAGATACGTTACTTTCTTGTCAAGTTTGAAAGAGCAGTGATGTATTATAATCTGTCTACACATCCCCCTTTTTCCTGAATCAGCTAATTCTCTCTCTGATTTTAGAGACAGGATGGTGGCTGGGAATGTTTCTCTGGAGTGTCTGAATTCTGGTTTCTCCACTTAAAATTACATGGGAAATTTAACAACTTCTCCAAGCATTAGTTTTCATCATTGTAAAATATACATAAAACTTATCATTTTAACCAGTTCTGTGGCACTAAGTATATAGTACAACCATTGTCACTTTTCATTTCCAGAATGTTTCCATCTTCCCAAACTAAAATTCCATATCCATTAAACAACTACTCCTATTCCCTCCCCTGCCCCAATCAGCTGCCTGGCAACCATCATTCTATACTTTCTTTCTCTATGAATTTGATTTCTATATGTATTTCATGTAAGTGGAATCATATGCTATTTGTTTTTCTGTGACTGAAGAACGCTTAGCATCTTGGGTTTGAGCGTTCATCCATGCCACAGCATGTCAGAATTTCCTTCCTTTTAAAGGCTGAATAATATTCCATTGTGTTAATACCTACATACTATTTTATAAGAGTCAGAGCTCTATTCTAGCAACTGAAAAAGTGATTTCATTTACTTGCTAAGACACAGCTTCAGCAGGGGTCAGCATCTCTAGTACTGTAATAGAAAATGCAGGCTTATACTTTTGGAGTAAATTTCTAGGCTCACCTTTGATTCCTTTTCTCCACCAGTGTTTGCAAAGTCTCCCAGTTAGGATCTCCTCATTTTCTTTAAAGGTAAAGAATGCGTGGGGAGCAGGATCAAGATGGTGGAGCTCACCTCCCCTACCCACCCCAGCACCTCAAAAATACATCTATATGTGGAACAATTCTAATGGAAAACTGGAAACCAGCAGAAATTCTGTACAGCCAATGCTGCACGAAAGATTTCCTCGTGACCAGGTAGGGTAGGGGGAAAAAAACCAGTAGGTTGGGACCCGTGCCCCTGGGAGGAGACTTAGAGAAAAAGGAAGATCCCAGGGGCAGACCCTCACCCTGGGGAGCCGCCAGTAGGTTGAGCCACGACTGGGCATCCCTGTCCTTTGTGAGGAAGCAAGCCCCCGTAGCTGCTGCGATAAGCTGTGGGACAGACAGAAGGACTGGAGAAGCCTAGACTCCACTTAGAAGAGTGTGCTGGCTTACCAACAGGGCAGTGAGAACACTGCACTGGCACCTGCCACATTCCCCAGTCTGGGTGGGGTGACCACCCAAGCCCCACTCACTGCACATCATGGCTTGGCCCAGGATCTAAGGTCCTGGGAAAAGACTCAATTTAGTGATGCACAGATGGCCAGGGGACCTGGCGTGTGGTCCAGATGGGGCGGCAGTGATGACCACTGTTGGTATACGCTCAGGCAGTGCCATCTAAGCAGTGCAGACCTCCGAGAGCAGCACACCACAGTCCCCACTCCCAGCAGAGCTTTCATGGCCCACTCCATGCCACAGCTTTGCCCTGGATCTGAGGCAGAAAAGACTCGATCTAGGGATGGAAAGGGTACTTGAGGTGTGGTTCAGGTGGGGCAGCTGGTGTTGGTGTTTGCTCAAACAGTACCCCAGAAGCAGCCCAGACCTCTGATGGCAGCACAGCCACTTTAATTCCTGCAACCATAACACCCTGACCCCCACTCTTAGCCTGACAGTAGATCTGGGCCGACCACAGAAGGGGAAAGGATGCCACTGTGGGCTGATTCTGAGTAGAGCCACAGATGCTTACAAAGGGAATGCATCCGACCTCTGTGAGCACATGAGCCTCACTTCACCACTTCCCTCCTTTGGGGCAAAGGCCCCAGGGCAGGAACAAGGAAAAACATACATTAAAGGGAACAGAGGCTGCTTGAGCCCAACTGTCAGGAATTCTGTTCCAGCAACTGGGGAGCAGACCCCACTCCTGACATGGCAACAGCCATGGAGTAGAGAGGAAGTCCTGCTTCATACCCTACGTAGGCTTTAGCCCCTCTTACATCAACCACACCCTCTCTCAAGGCGACAGTGACCAGCACACCTGAGGAAAGACAGGGCTGGCATTCACAACCAATCCAGCCCTCACACCAAAGACAGTAGGCACACACAGTCTACCTAGGAATGCTCCCACATAAAAAAACAAAAACCCCTCCACACAATAGGTAACTGTTTCACCTACATTCATAGAGACAGAGAAAGTTAAGTAAGATGAAAAGGCAGAAGAATCAGACCCAACTGAAAAAGCAAGAGAAAAACCCCTGAAAAAACACTCTTCTGGATACTGACTTATAAATGTTGGTATAAAAATGCTAATTAATTGATTTTAAAAAGATTAAACCCACATGATTTTAACAAGGAACTAGAAACTATAGATGACCCAATCAAAAATAGATAATTCAATTTCTGAGATAAAAAGCAATCTAGAAGCAATGAATAGCTAACTAAATGACACAAAAGAACATGTAAGTGATCTGGAAGATAGAAAAATGGGAATTACACAATCAGAATAGCAGACAGAAAGATGAAAGACAACATACAAGGTCTATGGGATAATATAAAATGTGCCAACCTGTGCATAATAGGGGTTCCAGAAGGAGAAGAGAGAGAGAAGGGAATTGAAAATGCATTTGAAGAAATTATGGCTGAAAACTTCCCAAACCCAAAGAAGGAAATGAATTACCAGGTATAGGAAGCACAGAGGGTTCCAAACAGACCCACACCAAAACATATCATAATTAAAATGGCAAAAGTTAAAGACAGAGGATCCTGAAGGCAGCGAGAGAAAAATTCATTTACAAGGGAACCCTCATAAGGCTCTCAGCTGATTTCTCTGCAGAAACTCTGCAAGCCAGAAGGGAGTGGCATGATATATTCAAAGTTCTGAAAAGGAAAAAACCTGTAACCTAGGATACTCTAACCAGCAAGATTATGATTTAGAATAGATGATAAAGAATTTCTCAGACAAGCGAAGATTTCAGCAAATCCTACCCTGGAGAAAATGTTGAAGGGTCTTCTCTAAATGGAAAAGAAGCAAGAATCTATAGAAAAGGGAAACTCCCAATAGGAAAGGCAAAAATATAGTAAGGATTGGAGATCACTTAAATAAGCCAGTGTGTGGATTAAAAAACAAAAAACAATTGTAAAAGTGACTATAACTATAATGAACAGTAAAGCGATAAGCATGAAGATGTAAAATAGGACCTCAAAACCATAAAATGTAGATCTTTTAGAATGTGTTCGAACTTAAGTGATTATCAGTTTAAAGCAAGTGGATATAGTTATGCGTAAGCGTATATGAATCTCATGGTAACCACTAGTCAAAAACCTACAATAGATACACAAAAACCAAAAAGAAAGGAACTCAAGCGTAATACAAAAGAAAAGCATCAAACCTCAATGGGGAAAACAAAAAGCACCACAAAAAGAACTAGAAAACAAGACATAAAATGGCAATAAGTACATACCTATGAATCATTTAAAATGTCAATGAACTAAATACTCCAATCAAAAGACACAGGGTGGCTGATTGGATTGAAAACAAGACCCTTCAATATGCTGTCTACAGGAGACTCACTTCAGGGCGAAAGACACAGATTGAAAGTGAGGGGATGGAAAAAGATATTTCATGCAAATGGAAATGACAAAAAAGCAGAGGTAGCAATACTCATATCAGAAAAAATTGACTGTAAAACAAAGGCTATACCAAAAAAGGGCATTATATAATGATAAAGGAATCAATACAAGAAGAGGATATTACACCTGTTAACATACGCACCCAATACAGGAGCACCTAAATATATAAAGCAAGTACCAACAGACATAAAGGGAGACATTAATGGGAATACAATAATGGTAGGAGACTTTAACATCCCACTGACATTAATGGACAGATCATCCAGAGAGAAAATCAATAAGGCAACAGAGGTCCTGAATGACACAATAGACGAGTTGGGCTTAGTTGATCTACAGGACACTACATCCTAAAAAAGCAGAATGCATTCTTTTCAAGTGCCCATGGAATGGTCTCAAAGCAAGCCTCAACAAATTTAAGAGAAATTATGTCAAGCATCTTTTCTGACCACAGCAGTATAAAATGCAAAATCAACTACAGAAGAAAAACGGGAAGAGAACAAACGTGGAGACTAAACAACATGCTACTAAAAAACCAATGGGTCAATGATGAAATTAAAGAGGAAATCAGAAAATATCTTGACACAAATGAAAAAGAGAACACAGCTTTACAAATCTATGGGGATGCAGCAAAAGCAATTCTAAGAGGGAAGCTCATTGCTACACAGGTCTTCCTCAAGAAACAAGAAAAAAACCAACCTAGCTACCACCTATTGATAAAATAATTAGAAAAAGAAGAACAAAGCCCAAAATCAGCAGAGGGAAGGAAATAATAAAGATCAGAGAGGAAATAAATAGTTATCCAAAAAAAATGAAAACACCAGTAGAAAAGATCAATGAAACCAAGAGCTGGTTTTTTGAAAAGATAAAATTGATACACCTTTAGCCAGGGTCACCAAGAGGAAAGGAGAGAAGACCGAAGTAAAATAAGAAATAACAACTGATACCACAGAGATATAAAAAGATCACAAGAGAATACTACAGTTATATGCCAACAAATTGGACAATCTAGAAAAAATGGACATATTTCTAAAACATGGAGCCTGCTAAGACGGAGTCAAAAAGAAACAGACAGTTTGAACAAACTGATCACTAGAAGTTAAATAGAATCTGTAATTTAAAACCTCCCTGCAAACAAAAGTTCAGGGCTGGATGGCTTCACCAGGGAATTCTACCAAACGTATAAAGAAGAACTTATACCTATCCTTCTCAAACTATTCCAAAAAACTGAAGAGGAGAGAACACTCCCAAGCTCATTCTACGAGGCCACCATCACCCTGATATCAAAACAAAAGACACTATAAAAAAAGAAAATTATAGGCCAATATCATTGATGAATATAGATGCAAAAATCCTCAATAAAATATTAGCAAACCAAATCCAACAATACATAAAGAGGATCATATACCATGATCAAGTGGGATTTATTCCAGGGCCACAAGGACGGTTTGTCATATGCAAATCAATGAATGTGATACACCACATTAACCAAAGGAAAGACAAAAATGATCATCTCAATAGATGCAGACAAAGCATTTGACAAAATTCAACATCATTCATGATAAAAACTCTCATCAAAGTGGGTATAGAGGGAACACATCTCAATATAATAAAGCCCATTTTTATGACAAACTGCCAGCCACCCTCAGTGGTGAAAAGCTGAAAGCATTCCTGCTAAATTCAGGTACACAAGACAAGGATGCCCCCTCATGCCACTTCTATTTAACATAGTATTGGAGCTCCTAGTCACAGCAATCAGCCAAGAAAAAGAAAAGGTATCCAAAGTGGAAGGGAAGAGGTAAAACTGTCACTATTTGCAGATGACATGATACTCTGTATAGAGAACCCTACAGTCTCCACCCTAAAACTACTAGAACTAATAAATAAATTCAGCAAGGTTGCAGGATACAAGATTAATACACAGATATCTGTTGCATTTCTATACACTAATAAATCCCATTTAAAATCACATCAGTAAAATAAAATACCTAGGAATAAACTTAACCAAGGTGGTGAAAGACTTATATGCTGAAAACTATAAAACACTGATGAAGGAGATTGAAGATGATTCAAAGAAATGGATGAAGAAATTGAAACATATCATGTGCTCTTGGATTGGAAAAATTAATAGTATTAAAATGGCCATACTACTCAAAACAATCTACAGATTTAATGCAATCTCTATCAAAATACCCAGGACATTTTTCACAGAACTAGAACAAATAATCCTAAAATTTATATGGAATCACAAGAGACCCCAAATTGCCAAAGCAACCCCGAGAAAAAAGAACAAAGTGCCCAGACTTTAGACTATACTATAAATCTACAGAAATCAAAACAGTGTGGTATTGGCACAAAAACAGACACATAGATTAATGGAACAGAATAGCACGGAAATAAACCCATGCATCTATGGTCAGTTAATCTATGACAAAGGAGGCAAGAATATACAATGGAGAAAAGACAGTCTCTTTAACTAGTGGTGTTGGGAAAACTGAACAGCCACATGTAAAGCAATGAAATTAAAACATTTCCTCACACCATATACAAAAATAAACTCAAAATGGTTTAAAGACCTAAATGGAAGAACTGAAACCTAAAACTCCTAGAAGAGAACATAGGCTAAACCCTCTTTGACATAAATTGTAGTAATATATTCTTGGATCGGTCAGTCTCCTAAGGCAAAAGAAATAAAAGCAAAAATAAACAACTGGAACCTAATCAAACTTAAAAGTTTTTGCACAGCAAAGGAAACCTTCAATAAAATGAAAAGACAACCTACAAAATGGGAGAAAATATTTGCAAATAATGTGACTGACAAGGGACTAATATCCAAAATATACAAACAGATCATACAACTCAATATTAATAAAAAATTCTAATCAAAACTGGGCCTAAGACTTGAATAGACATTTTTCAAAAACAGACATACAGATGGTTAATGGGTACATGAAAAAACGTTCAACATTGCTAATTATGAGAAAAATGCAAATCAAAGCAACAGCAACATATCACCTCACACTGGTCAGAATGGCTATCATCAAGGAGTCTGCAAATAACAGATGTTGGGGAGGGTGTGGAGAAAACGGAACCCTCGTATCCTACACTGTTGGTGGGAATGTAAATTGGTGCAGCTGCTGTGGAAAACAGTATGGAGGTTCCTTAAAAAACTAAAAATAGAACTGCCATATGATCCAGCAATCCCACTCCTGGGTATATATCAGGAAAAAATGAAAACTCTAATTTGAGAAGGTACATGCACCCCAATGTTCATAGCAGCACTATTTACAATAGCCAAGACATGGAAGCAACCCAAGTGCCCATCAGCAGATGACTGGATTAAACAATACTGCACACAATGGAATATTATTCAGCCATAAAAAGAATGAAATATTGCCATTTGCAGCAACGTAGATGGACCTAGAGAATATTATGCTTAGTGAAATAAGTCCGCTAGAGAAAGACAAATACTGTATGATATCACTTACATGTGGACTCTAAAAAATAATACAAATAAATGTATATACAAAACAGAAACAGACTCACAAACATAGAAAACAAACTTGTGGTTACCAAAGAGGAAAAGGAAGGTGGGGGAGGGAAAAATTAGGCGTATGGAACAAACTATTGTATATAAAATAGATAAGCAAAATGCATTTAAGGTATTACACATTACCTTATAACCTATAATAGAATATAATCTGCAAAAATACTGAATCACTATGCCATACACCTGAAACTAATACAATATTGCAAATCAACTATACTTCAATAATAATAAAAATGAATGCCTGCATTCCGGGGAACAAGACAGACATTTCTGTGCTCTAATATGCAGGCAGAGGGAAGGAAGATTTGGGGCAAATAAGTAGGGAAAATTTTGAAAAAAATCTAAAATTTAAGAACAAAACCAGATGGAAAGAACAGGTCAAGTTACAGAGACAGATTGTATTATCCAAAGATAGTTGCACCAATATATTTCTCATCTTACATGCTCTTCTTACAATACGGTTTTGACAATCCTTCATCAGGAGGTGGGTTCTTCTTCCCCATTCCTTCAACTGGGACAGAAGTTCGTAAATACAACCAATAGTGTACGATGAAAGTGACTTTTAGGCCTTGGTCAAAAAAATCATTACACGTTTCACCTTGGATCACTCAAGCAGACCTGTGGAGAGAGAGGCACTGAGACCTGCAGCCTAGAGGACAGCAACAACTTGCCGGCCAAGTGAGTCAGCCACTTTAGAGGTCCATGTTCCAGCCATCCAGGTGACTGCATACCCAGTGGATATAGCACTAAAACCACATGCGACTCCAAGTGAGAACTGTCCAGTTGAGTTCCTCTCAAACTAACAAAAACCATGAAAAATAAGTGATTATTGTTTAATCAACACCAAATTTGGGGGTGTTTTGTTATGTAGCAGTTGATAACTATAAAGTTACCTTATCTTACTGAACACCTTTCATCTTCACGCAATGATGGGCATGAAGCAAACGTTACTTGGAGAAAGACTTGGAGGCATACATACAAGCAGGCATGGCTGGTGCAGGCCAACTTTAAAGTCTTATTTCCATGAATACATCATATCCAGGTGAAAGTAGGCAGGTAGAGTCTAAAGGGGAATATTTAGTCTCAGGACTTTATGGCCTGTTAGTTGGACCATCGGCATGTATACTTAAAATTCAACAGATATCGTCACTATGCTCAGCAAGGGAGAGGAGATCTCTGTTAAATCAAAGAGATTCTTCCTAAGGTGGAATATTTTCCCTAGGTCCTCATGATACACAAGCCTCCACCCTCTCCTAGGTGCTTTAATTCAGAGCACAACTCTAATAATGGTTTCTACAAACCCTTAGGAGCATTTGGACCGTACTTTCCAAACAACAGTTCTAGAACATTTCTCCATAAAGGAGGTCTTTTGAAGAAAAGAGTTTAACGTGATGAATGACTTGAGCACTGGGAAGGGCTTTCGCCTTGGGGTCAAGAGATCTGGATTCTAGCCTTGATGTACTTACTAACATTGAGTGTAACTTTCAGCAAGTCCCTTGAATTTCAGTAGTTTTCACTCCGTGAAATGGAGATTTTATCCAGTGTCTAAAGACTTTTGCAGCTCTATGACTCTGATTTAAAAGATTTCCTAGTGATAAAATGTCTCCCCAGATAATAACTATGTCTGTTCATTAAGTCTATCTGTACCCACTGAGGCATGTTTCAGCAAACTTCTAGAACTCAATAGTGCATGGCATTCAGGAATACTGAACAAATGAATCAATTAAAAAAACACACAATCCTGCTTCTGTTTCACAGAGGAGTGTTTTGCTGAAAGTCTTTTAGTTTCTTCGTAGATATCTGCATGTTTCTTACCATTGCTTGAAAAGAATTTCTACCTTGTGCTTAGTGTTAGAATACAACACAATTCTATTTCTGTTCCGTTTCCCTCCTCTTATCACTTACCATCCCATAACATGAAGTCACCAGTCCTTGTGGCTCTCCACCCCACACCTCCACCTTGGGCAATTTATGTTCAAGCAGTGTTGCTTTTGGGTCAGTATAGTGAGACCATGCTTGTCTGGGTTTGTCTGTTCAGTGTTAGCCTTGAATGCCTAGCTAGCTTACGCACTGTTGGTGTGGTGGACAGGAGAGAGAGAAGAAAGCGTGAATGATGGACTTACTGAGACCCAGCTCTTGCAGCTCCGTAGTAATGCTGCCCTTGAGCAGTAATGAAAGCTGGAAGTGACTGGTATTCTCCACGTTAGAGCACTGCTAGGATACTGTCTTAAACGCCTCCTGCAAACAAATCTGCACTGCACACCAGACAGACATGAAACCAAGATTTATTAAAATACCCTTAGCATATTTACAATTGGAAGACATGAATGCAGTTCTCTGTAGATTCCAAAAAAATAGAGTTCTATCTCTTAAATTATCAGAGGTATCAACAGATTAGGATAAATATAATCTATCACAGAGATAGAATTCTTTGAATAGACAATCTACATTTTCTAACCAATATATACTATGTACAAAAATACACTTGATGTGGGGACCAAGTAGTGTCAAGGAGGAAAACATATATATATATATACACACACACACACATATTTTCATTATGTACAAATCAATATTGGTTCCTTCACCCTTTCTTTTTAAAAATAAATACTTCATTTGGTTTGCAAATGACATTTACAAATTCAACTAAAGAGCATTTCTCAGCTTTGACAAAATTAAATATGCAAATTAGAAATACATATTTTTAAAAATTTAAAGGGAAAAAAATACCTGAATCCAATTAGCTTATTACCTTAAAAAATATCCAAGAGCGTGTAATGTAAGGTTTCATGTCTCTAAAGTGCCTTCTCGTTTCTCAAACTGTCTTCATTATTGCTTAAAATCCTTTAAGATTACATCTACAGTTTGGTCTAATAATTAAACAGAAAAGCCAACTTTTTTCCAGGTCAAATGGTTGACTATTTAAGACATGCTTATACTTTAAGTGCTTTCAAGAGTGTAACAGTTACTGTTGATTTGAAAATAACCACAAATTGTCAACATCCTGATCCACATTCCTGAAGATGCTTGAATCATCAGTAATAGTAAGAACTGAGGGGCGATAAAGAGCCTATGATTCAAAATGTTTGCACAGAATTCACTTTGTCCAGCAGCACAGAAAAGTTACTTGAGAGTCAACACTTGAGCCTTAAAACACATCATAGTTGGTGACCTGAACTCATTTACAATTTATGAAAAGAATGGTCCCTAATTAGTTTTAAAGTAAAAATCTCTGAGAAATTGAGAAGGACTGGAACCATGCCTCTCCTCAACCTTCTTAAAATATAAAGTAGAATAAAAAAAGAAATGTATTTTCCATCTCTTTTATGGATTTTCCCTCTTTGCCTAAGTGATGAGGTGGTGCTGACATTAACGAGAGGCAGTCACAACACTGTCTCTCTCTTGGTCACAGCAGAGCTCCCTGTCCAAAGGGCTGGGGGATGGAGCACAGGGTGTGAGAGGAGGGAGTGAGGGCTCAGGGGGACTTTCAGGTGTCTGTGGGGGAAAGGGGTGGAGAAAGCTGGGTCCTGGAGAAACTGTAACAGTAAAGTGAGGAAAACATCGCTGTGGGTTGTGAAGGAAGGGGAGGCTAATGCAGAAGTATTGAAAGGAGAAAAGTGAAATGAAGCTTGATGCCAAAGTGACTTTTAAACAGGCATAGAGGAAACAGGAAGGTCCATGGACAACCGACCCCATCGAAATGAATCAGAAATTCATTGGAGTTATTTCCACAAGCACAGGCCAGTCTCACTGGGGTACCTGCTTTTACAGAACATTGTCAGGCATGGACCAATATGAGATACTGGGCACTCCCATCCCCCTGCCCTCATACATATTATGCCCTGAGCTTCCACTGAAAGGCTGCCCATGATACAACCATGGCAACGGTCACCAGCTCCCTAACAATGCATTGTATCAGCAAAACATTGCACCCTGGCCTCGTTCAAATTTTCCTTCTCCCCTGTCTCCTGTTTTTCTCCATTATCCCATTGCTTGTAATCTCACAAGGCAAAATGAAGACACATAACTGCAGGGATCAAATTAATTTTAGGAAGCAGGGTCGAGGGTGTTGATAAGAAAATTAAACTCTAAAGGGCTTGAAATAATTTACATTTCTGTTAGGCCTGATTTCTATTAGGATGCTGACTGACGTCGCTTAAGGTTCTGGGCATTCGGGCCAGTACTGTGTTTTTCCAGGCCAAAGCACGATCCCCCTAAATCAAAGTCCAGGGGCGCTCTGCTTCCATGCTAGTCTAAATTAAAATTCAATGAAAGGAAAAGACTATGATGAATCAGTGACATGTTTCCTCCAAAGAATCTTAAAAATTATTCAATTTCTAACTTTAAAAGGTTCTGCCTTTTTAAGAATATCTTCAATGGTTTCTTTAAAGGGAAGGCCTTTTTTTCTTAATGCTTATATTCTTCAAAGATTATACATCCTACTAACAGTAGGGTCATATTATTTGCGTCTTGAGAAATTGAAGAATTGTAAAATTAATATTTGGCATAGGCCTATCCCTTTGGTAGATCCCCAAATCCTATGTGTGTCACTCTGGGCAGAGAGAATTGTCACTAGACTTTCCCCCTCACCCACTGATTTGTTTCCAAAGGAAATGAACATCTTTAGAGGATTAAGCAGAGGGCAATCTCAGTGGGTTGACACTACCTTCTTCATGCCTTGGAGGTCAGATCTGAAGATATAAGATTATAGGTAGGGACAAGTTGCCAAGAGGAAAGGGAAAAAAATAAGCTACTTATAGTTTGCTCAAACCTATCTAAAATGGAGATTTTGAAGCTCTAAGTCTCTTACTGGGAAGAGTAGTATAATCTTTGTGTGCTATATACCCATTTTTATATACCTCATAGAAACCTGGAATTTGGAATCCATCCCAAGAGTTCCTAGAAAGCTGTGCATTCCTAAATACACCTACCATCCATGTCATGGTGCGGTGGAGAGTAATTTCCCTTATACTCAGTGGTCTATGCTACTAGCCTCTCATTTTGGAAAGCTGACCGGGATGAGTAAACAAAAATACGTTTGTTTCACGAGACAAGAATGGAAGCAAGCCCTAGAAGAGAACAAGGAAGGAAAGTATGTACAGCTTTGCCAAAGATGTTGACAAACCACTGGGCATGCATGCCTGAAAACATTAGATTTCGTACTTGATAGACTAAATACAACACACTGGCAGCTCACACTATATATGGGGAGAAGTATTCATTCTCTTTTAAGACATTCTTACAGCTTCCAAGACAAAAGAACCCCTTGGTGTCTGCACAGGTAGAATCTAGGGAAATGCTCAGCCTACAAAACAGCTTAAGGGTGGTAGAAGGTTGTTTACTCCACGGGGAAGAAGGCCAAATTGCTGTGGGAAATTGTGGGCTCATTTGCATCTTGCTAGCCCAGTGCTATCAGATTTCACACAAAGCTTAAAAAAAAAATAGCCCACAGAAGTCTATGAATCAGCTTTCTGAAATGGAGATACACTGGAGATTCTTAGTATATTTAAGAGAAGATTAAAAATAGAAAATTATATGTGCATATGGAATGTAGAATAAATTAATGGCTTTAGCTACCACTCTCATTTAAAATACTGAGATTAAATCAGCCTTCCCCAGATTATAGCATGAAGAAGACATTCATGAACAAGTACTTTATAGACATAATATGCCAGAGTTCGTTTGAGCGCTGACTGAAGTGAACCATCATGCTAGAGGAGGGAAGACAAGAAGGAAAAGGTCCTCTATGTTACTGTTTATCACCAGGGTAGTTGGGAGAGGGGCTGGGGGTGGAGAAGAAAGGAATCGAGGATAGGATAGGATAGCTTGAGGTTATCCTGTCCTCAAGCTCCATTGAGGACAGCATAACCTACTGAATGAGGCTTGATCTGCTTCCCTAATCTCTTCTCTGGTAGAAACTGCATGGGCGCCTTAAGAGACAGAGTAAACCTGCTGCCATTTTCGTATCTTCACATTTCCAAGTAAGTCGTCAACTACACAAATTTCCCAAATGCTAAGTTTATGTCACAGTGTTGATTAAGGGTCTTGGAACAAATAAGGCTACTGAACTGGCTTCCATGTTGACATGTTAATACTCTCTTGAATTTACTACTTCTCAGCAAAGCATTGATCTGGGAGGATTTGGTGGATTACCCACTCCTTGGGAGGGGAAAGGAAGAACTATGAAACTAAAATTAAGTGCCTCTAACAAGGTGCCAACAACTGACAGGTGTGCAGAAAGACACAAAACGAGCCTCTCAGTCACATATAGCTGTGTAACTGAGCCCAGTGTTGCCTGGATTCAATCACTCATGGACTTATAAATACCGTTATGGGAGTCTAAAGGAGACAGACCTGCTGAGGCCTGTTCCAAAAGGTGCCTTTAAGTGACTTCTGCACCAATAATAGACCAGGTTCCAAGCAGCCAGATTATCTCTCTCCATAGCTGGAAAATGGAAACTTATTTGCATTTTGGAAAGGTTAAACACTGGCCATTTGTTTCAAATACTGTTAAGTTTGTCCACACAGACTTCTCTTGTGTTGCAGATTTCTTTATGATAACAAAGTAGCTGACATGAATGAAAATGCACTTCTTTATTCAATCCACTCTCTTTAGTTGTGTTCCTGAGGTAAAAACCTAACCTATGAAGCGTGGTATTCATGGGCTTCTGGACGTTCCATACATTTATAAACTGCTTTTACGAGAGAACAAGAGAAAGGAAATTTTCATAGTCTAGCACTTCTTTCACTATATTATACTACTTCTCTTTGTACGTGGCTTTTTGAAAAATAGACTGCTCAGAGCAATACTTGACTCCCTTGAATTCACACTCTAAAAATCGCCTGGTTTAGGCTGAAGTCTCAAGTGGGCAGTTAAGAGCTCTTACTTTGTCTACACTCATCAGCCCTCACAGCTGTTCAAATCCTCATGTGCTTAGGACTTCTATAACATTGGGTTTCACAATATGTCTGTTTTTTGTTGTTTTTGTGTGTGATTCAGGAACTAATTAATTTGTGGATTGCTAAATCTGCTAATGCTTTTCTTCCCCTTCCCCCTTTTGGTCATTTTTTTTTCTGATTAGAACAGGCAGGATCAAAGAAAAATGAAGCTCAAATCTAATGAGAGTTCTTGTTAGCAATTTTTAGACTATTTAAACTAATTTATAAAATTGGATATTTGATTTTTGCATCAGGTATTTGGGAGGAAAAAAGCTGTATTTTTTGCAGTTCTTCCTTCCCCATAACATAGAAAGCCCCAAATTGGTTTTATCTTTGTTTGGCAAGGGTGCAGTACTACAAAAGAGATCAATTTAGAATGTCAGACAATGAAGAGGTTCCCATGTCAATGTTACAGTCTGGTTCCTGGAAAAGAGCCCGCAGGTCTGTACTGCTAATTCCCCTTTCTACACTGGCCGTCTGTGTGCTGTTTGCTGTGCTAGTGTATGCAATGATCTGCGTCAGTGATACCAGGCAAGAAAGAAGCAGAAATAGAAATGAGAAAATATGATGTCCAAGAAAGCTAGAAGTAAAATGAAAATTCCTCCACACAAGTGGTATAATCCAGAGAGAGATGCGCAATCCCAGTCCAACGAGCAAATCTTTACTAAAAATACACTTACGTCTCTTTTGCTACGTCCAGTCATGGTCTTGGAAGGACTATACCAATGACTTCTTCATGTTGCTGGAGGTTTCCAATACCACCAAAGAGTTTTATTCCTTCCTTTAGTTCTTCCGGGTTCTCCACCAGCAGCATAGGAGTTTATCATTTAGGGAAATGCCTTTCCTTATAGTACTTATGAGAAAAGGAGGTGCCTAAGGGAGGCTGAGCAGGCGTGCAGCTTCTACTGTTCTTACCGGAAAGAAGAGGGGGTCAGAGACCAGCACCCAATCTGACATTCAGTTCCTCAGTGATGTTGCCAATTTGTTTCGGCTAGAACATTTAAAGATGGAAGAGCACCACTGGATTTCCTTATTCTACTTCCCAGATTTCAGACCTTCTCTCTTCATAGTTCCTAGGTAGTTGCAATGAATGTTTAAAGAGGTACCACAGACAACAACCAAAGATTCAAAAGGTAACTGTTGGGCAGCAGGTCCATCACCTGTGACCCCTGGGCCTCGACCATCAACACATCATCCATTTCTTCTTGGCTACCTCTTCCCTTCGCCACACCCCCTCCCTTAAGTTGCCTCTTCTTGGGTTAAAAAACCATATAGCACAACTTCTCCTCACGTGATTATTGATACCTCACAGGCCTATGTTTTTAACTAACGAGTTTATATCATGCTTTCGTGTCATATATGATATACTTGTGTGCTCGATGATTATGCCAGTTACTCATGCAGGAATCTGAACTGCTATCTGCTGTGTCCTCGGATTTAATGAAGCTTGGCTAGGAAGAGAGGATGTTGTTATAAGTTAAGGTTTCTCCGAGTCTGCCTAGTAGGTCAGGTGTGAGTGTCTGGTTAAACGCAGAGTAGAAATACTGGCCACTGTCCCTCTAGTGCAGGCAGGGCTATGCTTAGAGCAGCCAGAAGTGCCCACTCTGCTAAGTGGTACCCCAACTACTACTTCTCCATGAAAAGTTCAGCGACACCTGTTGGAGTTAATACAGTCTCAACTGCATTTTGGACGGATTGTTCTCAGGGCCTCCAGGTTGTTTTAGATGGCCCACCTTGAACAAACTCTTGTGAACCTTGACCGAGCATGAAGTCAAGTTAGAAATGAGGGTGCTGTCACAATGCAGTCCACGTGTGGACTTGGGAAGGGTGTCCAGATACCTAATGCAGGATGCAAACTGGGAGAGAATAATGGGGATCCTGCCTAGTGTAGTGATAACAGTATCACTACATTGGACTCACTAGGTTTCCCCAACAGAGGTAGGCAAACGCTGCTCTTTAGAAATAGGTATTTGACTGCCAATTTCCAGTCTGTCCACTAGGATGAAATCCAACCTGGGCTGCATTTGTCTAACTCTCAGATTCAGTGTTTCCATTCATTATTCTTCAGCACTGGTTCCCTGAGAGCAATGTTTCTGTAGGGTTATAAAGCCACAGTCCTGCTTCCCTCCAGTGATTTTCTTGTGAGCATCCTACGTAGAGACCTGAAGTGGGCTACAGGGACCCCACTGAGAGCCTCCTGCCGTTCTCTCCCATTAAGTCTTTAAAGAGCCATTATTAAGGATCTAGACTTCTGTTGTTCTCACTAAACTCAAAGTTGATTCCCAAGGCACGGACAAAACAGGTGCTTCTTCTTTTGCATGATAATACTAGAAGGACTGTCACAGAGCACAGGGTAGCTGTAAGTAGAATTTGTTTGAAATCGAGGAATTCCTTAGGTCGTCTTCACCATGAAGTGAAAATGAAGAGAAACAAACTAGGAAAGCAGTATGATAAGCTCGCTCACAAGCAACTTCTTTTAATCATGTAAGTTCTTACCTGCTCTGCTAGTTTGCTTGTCTCATCCTTCTATTTTTTGGGGAAAAAAACCAAACCATATTATTATATTCCTTTCCTCTGAACTGTTAGAAAAGGTGATTAGCACCTGCATGAATATGGCTTCATGACTTGATTTGATCCTGATTGTGCATTCTTGATTCCCCCAATGGGCATTCTATTAGAATATGCTGCTGCTTTAATTGGCCGAACCTATTATGGGGTCCCTGAGGGGGCTGATGACTAGCAGGCATGTCCTGGGTAGACACTCAGGCCCCTGGGAAGATGGGGGGGACAGGCCCCGGGGAAGGGGGGGGGGGGGGGTAAGGGGCAGGCCACACGTGGCAGGCGGATGGGGAAGGGTTTTAAAGTTTCTGCTCATCTCTAGACGGTCCTCCACCAATTGGAGGGGAAAACTTGGGCCTCTCTCCTTTCAAGGCTGAAACCTGATAGGCTTTGATCCTCATCTCAGTTCACCCCAAGGCTCCTCTCTTCTCTCCTCACAAGATAGACTAGAAGAGTGGTGGCTTAAGGAAGAAATGTTAGGACAGAGGTCCAGTTTGGTTTCCCTGTGACTCAGGAGGCAGTGGTCACATGGGCTTCCAGGGTCAGAAAAAGCTGCCTACGTATGATATTCCACTCAAAGTTCAATATCAATGTAATCACCTTCTTCCCATTGTAATGTAAAGAACTCTTTTTCTGCCCTTAGTTTGTTTTTTGACGTTAAAAAACCCCTGCTTCACCATACGTCACATGCCTGTCGGTCAAGGTCATGATAAAGGGCTGCATCTGCTCTCCTGTCTAGAAACTGCCTCCTGGGGTTGGTGGGAGAGGTCCGGCCACATCCGGTCCCAGAACACGGTGTACAGCTCAGCTGTAGGTTACCAAGGTGTTATCCACGCATAGATGATTTGAGGTGTGAGATGTGCTCTGAGTGATACTGGGTCACTTGTCCAAGCAGGTGCTTTGACCTCAAATCTGTCCCCACTCAGGTATCACATTTTCTTCTGGGACAGAAGGGGTGGAGAACCCCTAGTGGTCCAGGAAACCCCAATGAACTGATATGAAAACAAAAGAATGGGTCTCGCTAAATGGCTGATGCCAACTCCCTGTATCCTAATTTGTTCTCCAGGATGAAGTTTATGGCTATTTAACCCCCTTCTCCATCCACGTATAATTCCATTTTCTGTTCTGTTACATAAAAAAAACAATGAAAAAATAACCGTTTTTCGAGTGTGGGAAATAGATAGTCTTGGACCTCTTAAAGTAGTTTTGGTAAGTTTCAACATTTTTGGCGAGAAGGGTGCTTCAGGATCTTGCTGCAATAGAATCAAAATTAAGATCAATAATCAAACCAGCAGTATGTGAAGACCAAGGCTTGAACTTGCTCAAGGCAACTGTCACAAAACATCCTTTTCTTCTTCTGTCACAAGTTTATATACATCAGGTTTGGGTTAGAAAGCTTGAAATCTCTGCTTTTAAAAAAAAATTGGAAAATCTTGGTAATTCTTCTGGTCTCATAACAGAGCGAACTTTGGACCTCTAGAAGAAACACTTATCAAATACTTCTTCAGCAGTTTTTCATTGTTCCTATGGCTTAACAAGGGACTTCTTTAAGAAGGCACGGGGTGCTCAGAAAGAGATGAGCAAAATAAACATTTAGTGACATATCTTTCGAGAACTTCTTGCAACACTGGTGTTACAAAGGACCATGCCGAGTACTACGTCTCACCGTCACTGTTCTCCTGTGTCTCTGTGTTAGTTGGTGCTCACACTGGCTTCCTTTTGACGCAGTCTTTCTTTCTGTTGTTTGAGGAAAAAAATCGAGTTTAGTATAACTCCTTTTTAAAAATTTTTATCTTTCTCAAATTTTGGTACATTTCTCAAATGTCAGTCTAGAATGCCAAATAGAGTTGTACCAAATGCCCCAGAAATGAGAGGATTTCTATCTTTTCCCAGAAACCCTCAGTTTCCTACCCTTCCCACTCTGTCACCTCACAAACACACAAAATAAATAACCAGCTAATCAACCAACTATATCCATCTAAAACACCTGCCTTTACAATGCCAGGCTGTTCCGTTCTGTTCTCATCTTCTGTGACAAAGGTCCTAACTTCGTAGTGTTACTCAAAGACTCCTCCCATTAGGAAATGCTCAAGAAACAGTTTCTAGGAAGTCTAGATATGAAAAAATCACTCTTTCCAAGTCAGGCGTGTCTGCATGTGACCAACTTGGCAGGACCGAACAGAGGCTATGCAAAATGGAGGATGACGAGATTTAGTCTCTGCAGAATGGCAGAAGCTCCCATTTTGCCAAGGATGCTCTGCTCCGTTCTTCCTGAACTTCCTTCCCAGGGACAGCCTTCTAATGAGGAAGGACATGAAAGTCTGATGGCAAGATAAACAAGAGTACACAGAACAGAAACACAGACCTCACTGTTTCTAGGACTTAGACGTAAATATATTAAGCATAGTAAGACACATGGGTGTGTCTGGCCTTCAAGGTGGACAAATAGAAGGCTAAAAAAGAGATGGAACAAGTACAGTCCTTTGCAAAGAGCAGGTGCAGAGAGATGCCCTTTGAGAACAGGTCCTAAGCTTCTTGTGACCTAGGAGATGTGAAAATGCAATGGATTACTAAATTGGCCTAGATGTAAACTTAAGATAATTTTTAAACACCCATCCTGTTTGGATACCATGCCTGACTTGTGAAATTGAATCAGGAATCAGTTTATGAGCTCTTCCCTAATTTCCACCAAAACAAACAGGCGACAAAACAAACCACCCCAAGGAGCAGAGGATCACAGCTGAGAGCTTACTCTCCATGGAGGTCACCAATAAAAGAATGCCACGGTCCACCCACTGTTTCCCCTTTGTCTACAGGCCTGAGTCCATTCTCTCTGCCCCTGAAGATAAGGCTTGGCTATAAAAGTTAGGATAGAGGCCCAAATAAGAGGCCTGGGGAAAAGGGCAGTGTCTAATGAGGGAGGAAGACAGAAATAAGAGTTGAACCCACTGCCAACAGAAGATCATGCACAAATGAGCACCACAAACGCATGGTCAAATGGGCACAGAGGATGTGTCCATTCAGGTAGGAGCTCTGTGAGCTAACCATGGCTGTCCCTGACCCAGCTGTATGGCCCTGACTTTCCCATTTCTCACTCATTGACTTCACTCAACATTCATTGAGCTGCCGATGGGGTTGCGATGAGAACATCATGGTCAGTCAATAGAAATAACCTCACTTTTAACTTACACCCCACTTAGATGGTCAAAGGATTTAAAGCAGCCGGCAAAAAAGTACTAGTGGAGAATAAAGACGCAAAGTAACTTCACTAAGGTTTTACAACTAGTAAGTGGCTGATCTGGGATTTGAATCTCTACATCTAAATGGGTTCCTAACCCATTTAGCTTTTCCAGCTGTAACAGCGAGATTCCTTGTGATCCTTACTGAAAATGGGACTGTGGAGGACGAGAGTTTCCCCTCACAGCTAGGAAGACAGACTAGCCTGCTTAGCTTCTAGCCTAGGGAGAGCTGTCGGGGGACCCAGAGTCTCGTTCTGGTTTTGGCTATCCATTTGTGAAGTGATCCTAGGTAAGCTGTATCTTTCTGCATCTCAGTTTTACCAGCTCTCAAAAGAGGATAATCCCTGCCCCTTTCCGTAACAGGGAGAAGGAATTGGTGAGGGTGAGAATACTTAAACATTTCAGGAGAAGAGTGTTTTGAGATGAGGGGAATCATGGCGTGGGGTGCAGCGCGGAAGGGTGTGAAATGGCAAGTGACTACATTTGTTTTATCAGGAAATGACCTTGTTTGAATTTGCTGGAAGAGCGCTCGAGGCAGTGTTTGTTCCTCACTCTGTCCTCCCTTATATTCTTTCTTACCCATATGCTACTCTGGGATGGGAATTGAGAATCTGGATACTACTTATTCCTCTGAGTTTTATCCTTTAAATTCTGACCCACTCCTGGTGCACCTCAGTTATAATGAAAAGTCTTGAGGTTGTGAATGAAAAATGCATCTCACCAGACTAGCCGTGGGGTTAATTTTCTTTGTCTCCACTTTCTTCTCTGCTGTTAACTTGCTGACTGATTCCTGAGCCATTTTCAGTCTGGAATGGAAACAGGGAGGGGGGAGGGGAGAGGAGGATAAGAAAGGAGAAGAAAAAAGGAAAGAAGAAAGAGGTCAGGTTAAACAGAAATCCAAATGCTGTTGAATTAACCAATTAGCAGTTTGAAAATACAAGGAACGGTTTTCAGTGCTTTTCATTACTAAATTCAAACTTTGAGAAGGTGACTCTTCTGGGTTATCAAAGCTGAATTTCCTTCACTGGCTGAGAGGCTCACCGAGATGTCTTTGGGGAAGTCTGTGCTTTTGCAACCAATGCGGGAGGAGTTTCTGATCTATGGAATACTAGATGGATTCAATGTACTCTCAGGGCACACTTCAAGGCTCTCTGGCTTGTGATCCACTCAGTAGGTAAGATGAAGACAATTTTGAAAACTGAAATTTTGGAGAAACATACGAAAACTATAAATATTAAAATCCACCAGTTCACATTAAGAAAGTGAAAAGACAACCCACACAGAATGGGAAAAATATCTGTAAATCATACATCTGATAAAGGACTTGCATTCAGAATACATGAGTGACTCTTACAACTCAAATAAAAAGATAAATTACCCAATTTAAAAAACAGGCAAAGGATCTGACTAGACATTTCTCCAAAGACATACAAATGGCCCATAAGCACATGAAAACATGCTCGACATCATCAGTCATCGAAGTACAAAGCAAAACCACGATGAGATTATCACTCCACAGCCACTGGGATGGCTGGAATTAAAAAGAAAGACAGCAACAAGTGTTGGAGGTGAGGATGTGAAGAAATTGGAATCCTCCTACATTGCTGATGGGTCTGGAGAATGGTACAGTCACTTTGGAAAACAGTTTGGCAGCTTTTCAAAATGTTAAACATAGTTACCACATGACCCAGCCATTCGACTGCTAGGTATATAAATATATGTGTACCCAAGAAAATGAAAATGTATGTCCAGACAAAAATTTATATATAAATGTTTGTAGCAGCGTCACTTATAATAGCCAAGAGTAGACACAGCCCAAATTTATATTAGCTGCTGGATGGATAAACAAAATGTGGTATATTAACACAGTGGAATATTACTGAACCATAAAAAGGAATGAAGTGCTGACACGTGCTACAATGTGGGTGAACCTCAAAAACATTAAGGTAAATGGAAGAAGCCAGCCAGTGACAAAAATCCACACGTTATGTGATTCCACTGATATGAAATCCAGAGACAGAAAGTAGATTAGCAGTGCCAGGTGCCGAGGGGAGGGGAGAAGGGGTGTGACTGCTAAGGGGTAAGGGGTTTCTCCTAAAACTAGGGAGCAGTGATGGTTGCACACCCTTGTGAATATACTGAAAAACCACAGAATTGTACACCTTTAAAAGGGTGAATTTTACAGTATGAATCATCTCAATAAAGCTGCTATAAAAATTCAATTCCACAACATGATGTTATTTCTTATCCGGCTCATCAATTCAACGAAGTAATAGTTCTTATCCATCAGACAGGTGAATCAAAGTCAGGCAATATCGACTGTTACTGGGGATGTGAGGAAATGGGAAGTGCCGAACTGTGTATGAGGGCGTGTAAGTTGGTACAGCTTGGCTTTGGCAGCATCAGCTGAAACTGAAAACAGACATACCCTGTGGGCTATCAATGACTCTTCTAGGGAGATACCCCGAAGAAACTTATAATTAGACACACCTTTCACTGTGACCATATATGCAGTAATGAAAAACTGAAAACCACCTAGCGATCAGATTCAATAGGATAATGGATAGCTGATAAGAGCAAATAGTAATAGCTAACATTTATTGGGTGCTTACTGCATGTCTGGTACTGTTCCACCTGCTTTATTTGAATTAAACCATTTAATTCCCACAACAACCCTGTGAGAGAGAAACGTTCACTACTTGTATTTTACAGGTCTTAAGCACCGTGCAGTGACGCTTGTATATTATATTCATTTAATGGAATACGGTATAACTGTGAAAAGGAATAAACTAGATCTGAATGCACCAATTATGGATATCAGAAACATGATATTGAGAGAGTGATGAATTCTGCAGAGTGACAGAGTGAAGAGGCCATCTAGCCTGGTGGTTAAGTGCTCGGCTCCAGAACCTGACTGAGATCAATTCTCAGCCCCACTGCTTACTTACTAGCTGTGTGACCCTGGGCAAGGGACCTCTCTGTGCACCTACAAAAAGAGGATAACAACAACAGTGTGGGCTACACAGAGTCACTGAAAGGACTGAGAAAGTGCTGCTCTAGGCACTGTGTAATCACTCAACATGTGTTCACTACTATCGTTACTGTGTATGCAACATGCTACCTTGCCTATGTATTGGGGAATAGTGCCCACAAGACAGTGTTGTTCACAGATGCCTGCACAGTGTATGTGAACATACATGTAAACATCTATTTATATGCGGACTAGAAAGATACTAGTTTCATGATAGAGGTTATCACTAGAAATACAGAAGAGAATGACACTGGGAGGTAGTAATGTCTACCAGAATTTCATTTCTATCTATAATACTTCATTTTTCAATTGTAAAATCTTAAAGAATATGTGGCAAAATGTTAACAATTCTAGGTGGTGGGAATATGGGTGTGTTAAATGATCCTTAATATGTTTCTTTATTTTTAAAATGTCTTCAAAAATATTTTTAGGGCTTCCCTGGTGGTGCAGTGGTGGAGAGTCCGCCTGCCGATTCAGGGGACGCGGGTTCGTGCCCCGGTCTGGGAAGATCCCACATGCTGCGGAGCGGCTGGGCCCGTGAGCCATGGCTGCTGAGCCTGCATGTCTGGAGCCTGTGCTCCGCAACGGGAGAGGCCGCAACAGTGAGAGGCCCGCGTACCGAAAAACAAAACAAAACAAAACAAAACAAAAAAATATATATATACATATTTTTAAAATACCAAATATTTAAAGACCCACCAAATCACAGACATTAAAAAAAAGAACATGCTTTTTCTTCAGGGCCTCAAATACAAACCTTTCACTCAATATTAATCACATACTCGCTTAATATTGAAGAAGTGGCTGAGTGCCTTAGCTCTTATCTAATTTTGCACAATTTGCTTGAAACACACGCTTCATAATCCAATCTCCCTGCCCACATGCACTAGTTCAGTGAATTCAACATGCTGACTTGTGCATCAGAAAAGAAGTAAAAGTGAGACAAAGACGAGCAATGATTTATATAACCCAAGAAATACATCTGTGAAGCTGCCGTGAGAACGGGCACTTCTGGACAGGGGCATAGGTCTGAGAGTATACACCACACTACCTACTAAACATTTCTGCTTGCAGCAGTAACTGTGACTATACCCACACAAGAAAGGAATGCGCTAGAAGGTTCAGAGCCAGGTCAGACTACATTGGAGACTGACTACTAAGGAATCTGCAAACCAAGATGACGGTGCTGTCAATGAGGCCACAGCTTGTAGCATCTACTTTTCTTGGCGTCTCTCCGGCAAGATTTGTTTTCAGAGAGAGCACTTATTAGTGACCCTTTAATCCACATTCCAATGGAATGGTTTGGAATTACTATTTCTCTCTGGGGTCCCTAACTTTTAGGGCACTTTTGGGAGTCATCTTTTGCTTAAGTAGTTCCTTTTCACCTTAGAATTCTGGTCTCTTCTTTCAGAGTTGGTCTTCTACCACACTCCTGGCTCAGCATCGCCTCCCCCAATTCCCAGTTTTACTTCTCAGAAGCCCTGCGATCACTTCCCACGTTCTCTCAGTATCTGGGGGGACGGTGGTCGGGGATGTGGAGGCCGGGAGCCAGCCTAAGGTCCTGTCCACACTGCTAACCTTTTCCTACTGGTCAGTGGCTGTCCCGCAGACTACAGGCTCCCATGCATACCCCAGGCTTCCGGGGACAATCTTGGTGACTCCATCCTGCTTGTCTCTAAATGTTCTCATTCAATTATGATGTCTCCCTCTCACAGGGCACTCTTGAAAAATCATCAAGGATTGGGAGAAAGCATAGCTTGGTGGCAAGTAGCTTCAGCATCAGCGAGGCTTGATTCGAACTCCAACTCTGCCAGTTACTAGAAAACTTGGAGCAAGTTAATCAACTCTCAGTTTCCTTATATATAAAATGGTATGATATATATAGCACATATATATGTATATATATATACACAATTTTAACTCCGTGGTATTATTGTGAGGATTAAATTAATTAAAATATCTAGTAAAACCTCTAGTATGCATGGTATATAGCAAGTGGTCAAGAAAGGATAACAATTATGGAACCTTCCATCACAGATATAAAGGATTACTCCTTAAGAATGCACAACAGTAGTTTCTGCCTACAAATAAAACAAATGGAGCTATTAGCTAAGTACTATCTTGTAGTAATAGCATTTAGACGTGTCCTGAAGGCAAACCACATCAACGAATGCTATTACCCCGAGATTTAGCAAACCAAGGGAACTCAGCTCAATTTTTCTGATCTGAACACAGATTCTAAAAGTCATAACGAGAAGCTACACTTTGGTGCAGGCATGACATAAATTTTTCAAACAAATAAATACGAGAAACTATTTCAACTTCAAAAGGAAGATTCCATCTACTTCCTCCCATTTTTCCAGGTTCCCTGGAGGTATCATAAGTAAAATTTAAATTTCAAATAGTATAGAACTTCTGAATAAATATATATTTTTCATGTTCACCTTGTTTTTCTTGTAACCAAAATAACACTTGTTCCTTATAGGAATATTATATATCTATACACAGAAAGATTATATTTTCAGTTTATATTATATATTTAAAAGTATAAAGAAAAAGTAAGACTCACTGGCCATTTAAATACTTCTCTGAGAATGTAGTTAAGACATAATGGGACCAGTTAACGAAAATTATCACATACAAACCTCTCAGCTAGACAGTAAGATACATGAGGGTAGAGATGGTGGCTATCATTTTTATTGCTGTGTTCCTAGCCCTTGATACAGTAGCCGGCACACATATACATGCCATGAAAAAATAGAGACCTAGAGAACAAAATCGAAAAAAACCCCTTTACTTTCCTGAAGTACTGCTCACTTGAATTTCTTGAAAATGCTGAGCCATGAGGCTGCCCGGGCGTTCAACCTGCATGTTCGTGTGGGGCTTCCTGGTTTAATGCACTCCCGTCACTGTCTTGAAATTATTAGTATATGTATATATATATATATATTTTTGGCCGCACTGCACGGTATGCAGGATCTTAGTTCCCTGACCAGGGATCGAACCCTGCAGTGGAAGTGCGCCTGCAGTGGAAGCACAGAGTCTTAACCACTGGACCGCCAGGGAAGTCCCTTGAAGCTCTTAGTTTTTGAACAAGGGGAGCCCCATAAATTACGAGGTTGGTCCTGTCTCAGACTTTCTAGGACATTTAAAGTCATTTTATCATTAAAATGGAACATTTTCCAACCTTGTATTTCCAAGGCACATTTATTACATAAAGAACGAGAAATCTGGTTGGATAGAGTTCATACCTCCTGCCAAGGTTCATTTATTTCACTGTGTTGTGAACATTTTTACGCACCTGCTTTTTACACTAGACTGGAGCTTCTCAAAAGCAGATAGAGGACTTCACTGTCTTTCTTTCCTTCACATTTTGCACAGTAAAATGGCATATAGTATATGACCATAAATAGTAAGTTAATGAATGAATAAATAATTATAAGTGATTAATCCCTAAACTGTAAAAATTCAGGCGTCAAGAATGGTTATGGGGGAAAACATTCATGTCTGTTCAGGTGCATGAAAATATAAAGTCACTGACTCTCACCTGAATGAATACAACATCATCAGTGCTCAAAACTGATCCTGCAAAATACAAACCAGCAGATTCTCACGAGATTCTCTACATGTCCTTAACATTAGAGGGCAGAGCTAATTGTGGCGGGCAAGGCTGTTTGTCAATGGCTTTTGTATCATACAGTACGAAACTTACCCTTGATGAAAGACAAACGCTTAAATATTCTGACAGTCTGGCTGCCTTAAGTCCGTTGTTATGATGGAGCATATAGGCAGGTCTTAAAAACTGCTTTGACCTGACGAGAGACTGATGGTTGGATGACTGGGTGGTCAGTCAGTCAGTCAATCTGTCTGTCTGTCCACCTGTCTCTCAAATGTCCTTCAAAAACCATGGGCAAAGTGTCCTATACCTGCTGAAGAAGCTACAGCAAGCTGCTATCATTGATCACATTAAATTCACCCAGCATCAGTGTTCTGGTAAAGATGTGGGAAGAGACTGCAGAGTAGAGGTCAGCAGTGTGATCGACCTCTGGAGGGTTTAAACAAATGTAAATTCAGTTTCCATCAACCACAGGAGGTTTAAATAAATGCGAGCTCCCGTGTGTAATGCAGAGACTTCACACAAGAATACAAGATTCTCACCTCCCTTACAAAACTGGAAGGTGTGGCAACATTGAGTGGCATTTCTGTGTGGCAACACCTCAGTCTGCAACACTTGCCATCACTCCCCATCCTATCCTCAGCCCGAGGCTGTCCAGTGGTACCATCTACCAGCTTGTTTGCACAACTGGTTTTCTTATACCCGGCACACACCACTCATTTTTGCTGCCCGCCTGGACTCTCTAAGCTTCGAAGTTTTGGCGGGAGACTTGCTGGAAGGCTTCTGTGATAGTTCAGGAGCCCAGGGATGAGGACCCAGACAATGAAGTAGTCTTTGAAATGATCTAGTTCCCTCTGATCCATCACTGATGAACATGGTCTCGATTATCAATGTGTTAACTCTTAAGAATGTCACCTCCCGTCTCAAAAACTCTCAGTGACTCCCAATCAACTTCAGCTGGGGTAGCAAAGGTTTCCTATAAAGGGCCAGAGAGTCAATATTCTAGACTTTGTGAGCCATATGGTCTCTGGAACTACTCAACGCTGCTGCTGTAGCATGAAGGGAGCCCTAAAAAATACACAAATGAAGGGCAGTGCAATGTCGTGTTCTAAGAAATTTATTTACAAAAACCAGTTGTGGGCTGGATTTGAACTATAGTATAGGATCCAAATTCCTTACTCTGGCAATCAAAACTCCCCGTTTCGAACTTAGTTTACTGGTCTGTCGTACCTTTTCAGACCCAGATCTGGTTCAATACTGTCCTTGGACAAATCACTTAACCCTTCTGAGCCTCAACTCAATTTCAACTTAAAAGTGGAAATAATACCATACCTAAATAACACAATTGCTATGAAAATTAAAGACACTTATTATCTGTGATTACTTATCAAGCATCCTTTCCTTCACCTCACTCCACGTGTTCCCTGTCCCGTCCAAACTTCTCACTCTTCTTTCTACCAAGGTTTTCTCACCCCTGCATCTCGCTCTTACTGTTCCCTCAATGACTTTTTTTTTTTTTTTTTGGGGACGCGGGCCTTTCACTGTTGTGGCCTCTCCCATTGCTGAGCACAGACTCCAGACGCGCAGGCTCAGCGGCCATGGCTCACGGGCCCAGCCGCTCCGCGGCATGTGGGATCTTCCCGGATCGGGGCACGAACCCGTGTCCCCTGCATCGGCAGGCAGACTCTCAACCACTGCGCCACCAGGGAAGCCCCTCAATGACTTTCTTACTCATTTCCATGTGTTCAAATTCTTCCTATTCTTCTAGTCTCAGCTTAAGTGCCAGAGTCATGAAAGCTTCCTTCATCTCTCTTAGTCAGAAGTAATTGCTCTTTTCTCAAGTGAAAGGACACTTTGTGCCTCTCTTACGGCACTTAGGAACTTTTCCTCTTAGGACTGTATAGGTGTCTTATTTCCCTCAAACCACTGGAACCACTTGAAGACAATGATCACGCCTTCTGTATACTGGGTCTTCTCCCTGATCCTGCATCTAGCACTGTGCCATGCAGCAGTCAGCTGTTAGCAAATATCTAAGTGAAAGACAGTGACTTGCATCGACAGCTTTTCTCTGCTTTACCTCAAACAAGCCTAAATGTTTAGTAAATACCCAGAAGTTGTAGGACAATTATCTTTTGCATTTAGCCTTGGGAAAAAAATAAAACATAAAAGCATGAAAAACTCTAGCTCCAGTTATTGATTAGCTGGTTGAGTCCTAAATACGGAAAAAGAAAGGGTGCTTAAGGCCACCCAAATGTGCTAAATATTTATGCATGTCAGATTACATACATATCCCAGGATTCCTGAAAGTATCCACATTACTTTGCCCCCAAGGAGACTGAGGCTCAGAGAGGTTATACAACTTTCCCCAAGTCTGGAATTTGCCACTCTCACTTACGAGGTAAGAACTTTGTTGCATGCAGTCAGAGAGAACTGGTTGGACAATTTCTAGCTACAGCCATGCTCGATCTCTCCCTTGGCTTCACTGCTCATGGACTTGTCTTTGGTTCTGGCCTAGATCTTGGTTCTGTTTTTGTTTCGGGTCTAAATATTTACGCTAGACTCTCACACATAGTTGCTCATGATTGCTCACAGGCAAATACCTAGACTTGATTTCAAAGGTTACATTTCATGCCCTCTAAAAAAAAATTCTGAAATATAGGGAGGAAGACATACAAGTAAGTTAGAGAAAGAAAATAACTGCTTTCAATTTACAAATGCTTTAATAAAAGTGATTTCTGAAAACCTTTTCTTCCTTTCCGTTATAACACATCCCTAGAGAGTTATTAAGGGCCCCAGTAAATTTCAGTTGCTGCCAGAGTCTACTGAGGAAAGACGTGAATATGAGATAGGACAGTGACATGTGTCCTCAGATGGTCCTGCTTAGTCCTTGTTCTACAGAAATGATTTGCAACCTTGGTTGGCTGGGGAGGGAATTCTGCTTCCAGTTAGAAAGCTACAAGAGAACATTATTCCCATCCTAAATGAAAAGATCTGGATATGGTACAAAATCACACTTTTTCTTAACCCATTAGAGAGCTGGGATCACAAGGCAGCTGAGGCAACTGCATCCCAAAGAGTGATACGCCTTTCCATTTAAAGGCTCAGGCTCCCCACGTTACAGCCTCCTTTTCTGGGAGATCTGGCCATGCTTTGGGGTTTCTACAGGCTAGATGTGTATTCCTGCAGCTGAATCAGACCAACTCAGAGCACAGCCTTCTGTGAGACTGAAGAAGTACGATGTCTATTCTTTAGACATCCAGTATTTCACTGGCTCGTGATGTACAAGGCAGAATATACCGAAATCCTCCTGAACTTTACAATAACAGAAGTGCCTTCATTTTTAAACATAGGGATTGGGCATGCCAGCCAACCAAGAGGTAAGTGAGATATAGGAGGTGGGGTAGAGTGTTCAGGCTGTTTCGTACTCCTTGTCACTAATGGAAAAACCAGGAACTTAGAGCAGCATTTTCAAACTGTCTTCCAAAGAGCCTCAGCAAAGGTGCCTCAGGAAAAGAAGGAAGAGTTAAGGATTCTCTTAACCCCAACATCTGCAAGCCTGCTTCAACCAGAAAAGCTTAATTTAATCTGTTTTATATATTGGGGTTTCATGAATGTTTTCCTTTGGATTAAAAAAAGCTCTGCTGTTTGGGAAAAAAATGTTGGAAAACGCTATGTATGGAACGCAACAGAACCCACTGAATCTCTTAGGCGGGGAAGAGAAAAAAATATCCTTCCTGTTCAGGAGAATGAGAGCCAGCAGAAGTCTTCTTCCTAAAGAACTGCCTAGGGCTATCTGGGAGATGAACAGCTGATTAAGAAGACAAGGCCTCTTAAAAGAATGGTTCTTCTGACAGCCATAGCCACCGGATTTCAGCTTTGGGGCTCAAATCAAAACACAGCCAGTTCTGCCACTCTCCTCTGTGTGGTACTTTCCAGATATGTTCTAAGCCTGGGAGATGGACAGTCTCTGACAAATACAGACAGGCACCGTGGGGACAGATTCAGAGGAGCCGAAGTGTGGGAAAACTAAGTGCCCAGGGGGGCATCCACTTACTTCCCTGTCCTAAAGTCAGGAATTACCTTACATTTCATTATGGTTCATTTTCTTTGTGGTCTTTCTGGGAATTATAACTGATCTTCCTGATTTGGGTCCTATTCTACTCTCCAATTTCTATTTGCTCTTACTACCCTAGAATGAAGATGAAATGAACCCAACTGATTACACCCTAAGGTTCCTCCCAATTTAATTCTGTGACTGCAATTAACATTTTCTTTGGGTCATCTGTTCTTTTCCCTTTTCCTTTCTCTCCTATTCCAAATAACTGTCTGAAGTGTAACAAGACTGTCAACCTATTAACTTCTGAATAATTCTTACGTATGAGGCTAGGTTACATTTTTAATGAAAAAAAGTCACACAGGCAACTAATGGATGTCTGGACACAGCTGATCTCAAATCATGGCTCAGGTTGGAATCTACGCCCCAAAGAGTGGGGTTAATTTTAGTATTTAAAAATGAGTAAATGGGGCTTCCCTGGTGGCGCAGTGGTTGAGAGTCCGCCTGCCGATGCAGGGGACACGGGTTCGTGCCCCGGTCCGGGAAGATCCCACATGCCGCGGAGCGGTTAGGCCCGTGAGCCATGGCCGGTGAGCCTGCGCGTCCGGAGCCTGTGCTCCGCAACGGGAGAGGCCGCAACAGTGAGAGGCCCGCGTACCGAAAAAAAAAAACAAAAAACGAGTAGATGTTTTGGAAGAGGCAGAACTATGGAGACAATAAAAAGATGAGTGACTGTGGGGCAAGGAGGAGACGTGACTAGGCAGAGTGCAGAGGAGCTTTAGGGCAGTGAAAATACTCTGTATGATATTGTAACGATGGATTATATTATTACGCAATTCCTCCGAACCCACAGAATGGACAACACTAACAGGGAACCCTAAGGTAAAAACTATGGACTCTGGGTAATTATGGTGTGTCAATAATATTCATCTTTGGTTAAAAAAAAAAAAGTAGCATTATGATGAGTGATGTTGATAATGGAGGAGGGCTACACATGTTTGGGGACAAGGAGATACATGGGAATTCTCTGTAGGAAATCCACCTACCTCTCAATTTTGTTGTAAACCTAGAACTGCTCTAAAAACATATTTTTAAAAAATGAAAAAAAAACAGGTAGATGGCCCCCACAAATTACCATTCTGTTTTAAACGCCTGTTGGTTTATTTATTAGAAATCCTCTAAATGAAAATGACCAATTCATTTCAGCAAGTGGAAAATAGACAATCTGGTTATGTTACCAGGACACACTTGCTAACAAATCACTCAACTCTTGTAATGTTGACAATGGGACTGAGGAAGCGACTTCAGGATTACAGAAGTAAAGTTTTGCCTATAGAGCTACTAGCTTCAAAGAGGAAGCTCTGTTAGCCATCCAGTACAGTGTGACCTAAAAGCATTAACCACTGCATGACCCAGACCACGTACACATCTTCACTGAAGATATTCAAAGTCAATGGCTTTGGGAACGTCAGTGGATGAAGGCAAAGAAAAGGGAGGCACTGCACGAATATAGTTCATAAAATGCATGTTGGCAAAAGCATGAAAGCTGACCAGCTGTAATGTAAATCTGTTTACAGAAGACTTGATATCAATCATCGCTAAAGAGGTCAAACTAGTCTAGAAAGGGAACAGGGCAGGCTTCTGTGCACCAGTATGTGTAGTAATGGGCCTCTGAGTCAGCATGCTACAGGGAATAACACCCAAGTTCCCTAAAAAAACAGGATAAATAAAAGCTGAAGGTCCAAATCACTATGTCACTAGGCTTATCCTAAAATTTAAAGACATGTGAACCAGAATCTACCAAGCACGACAACTCTTCCTTCTGGTGGCTATTCTGAAATACACAGAAGAACGTGATCAGCAAAGGAGCATGAGAAAAACATGCCCTTGTCCATGGCCCCGGAAACCGTGGCCTGGGGCCCTTTGAAGGGTAGATAAGGTTTTGTGGGATGGCACCTACTGAAGGTCATGCTTGTAAATAAATAACTTGCCAGTCTGGCTTCCCAATGTGGGTTGACTTTACGAATCATTATTAGGGACACCTTCTTCTATAAGTAAATGGTACTATTTTTATGGTCTCCCTTTAGGAGAAGAAAATCAGAGACAGTGTAGAAGAAGCTGCAGAGATGAAATACCAACTGACTAGCCACTCTTTTCCTGTGATCTCCCTGTAGCCTTGAACTAAGTAGCATTAGGTCAGGGAGCAAAGAATACTATCCGAAGAGACTTTGGGGAGGTGTGGGCGTGGCTTTATTGCTTAAGAAAGCTCAGTAGCACATGGTTTTTTGTATTTTGGATGGAGAAGGTTGAGGGCAACATCCCAGTGTTTTTCCTCATTAGGATTCCCTGGTGTTAACATCGTAGGGGTTGTTTTTAACGTGCTTTTAGAAGGCGTAGCTATGTCAGGCTACCCTTCCGGCCACTGCCTAGTAGCCTGGACATTAGAGGGAAGGCATGTGAGCTTTGTGGGGTTTCTTTGCATCTTCTGATACTCCCAGGCCTCCACAGGTACTGTCCTCAGTTCACTGAGGACACTGAGGTTGTTTCTCCACAGTTGGGGGAAAGGGGGTTAACATCCAGCTTCGGTTCTAAATAAGTAAATGCAATCAGGGAGGCCTGCCAGGGGCCTTGGGAACTGCCCTTATTTCTACCCACCTTGACAACAGTCCCTCACGAGGTATTTCTGAATTCTTGATATAACTACTACACAGCGATAACAGTCATGAAAGCCAATGAAATAAAGTCACTCTTTATGGTCAGTAAAGAACCAACGACACAATATACGTATAACTGATTCACTGTGCTGTCCACCTGAAACTAACACAGTGTCGTAAATCAACTATACTTCAATTAAAAAAAAAACCCCAACAACACAAAGACTAAATTCATTAACTCCTCAGTGTAAAGGGACATTTCTTCCTCACTGCTGCAGCTGATGGAAGCATCATGGACTCATCTATGTGGAATGCTTGCAACGGGTAAGAAAATAAAACTCGGAGAAGACAGCCATAGACAATATGAAATAATGGGTAGCCTCGAAATCATTTATCTCAGGCAGGCCAGCAGGGCCACAGACTTGGACAGACACACACTCTTCTATGCTTATTCCCTCTTCAGAGTCTGACCCTTGACCTTGACTAACCCTTCCATCCCTGTGTCCCCCAGGCCAGTCTCACTAGCAGCCACGGTAAGACAGACCAGCAGGAAAGTAAGGCAGGTCTTAGACTTAAAAGACTTAGCTCCTTACACATCAGAATCTAGCCTCTCAGTGATTCCATGATAAATTAGCCCATCACTTCCACTTCCTACATTTGACAACTTTCCCTACCTCATTCCTAAGATATTTTTCTATTTACAATGAAGGAAGTCCTCCTAGAGACCACATTTCACCAGCTACACAATCAGCCACTTGATAGCTTTTGCGGGTTATCACTTGTAGTTCCCAAACACACTTTGACTTCAAATGATTAATTGCAGAACAAAGACCGCTTCCGTTTGCAGAGCGTCTCCC
>NW_020175821.1:9043790-9058625 GCF_003031525.2 Neophocaena asiaeorientalis asiaeorientalis
CATGATCAGTTAAAGCCAATCACTCTGCACTTGGTAGACGAAACACCCTGAGCCGCCCGGGCGATTTAGGTGTGGAGTGAGAGGTAACAGCATTGCGTTTCCTTGTTCGGGGAAAGGCGTCTGGGAGGCAGCCTGGAAACTCAAGCCGGCCCTGGGACATAAATCTGCAAGTTTAATTGCAATGCATTGCTTGTCTTTGGAAGACATTTCCAATCCTGATAATGAAGACATGCACGTGCTCGTAGATGCCAACTCCCGCCCCCGCTCCCACCTTGGTTTTGAAACCTTTACCACCTACCAAGTCTCACCAAAAACTGGAACTGATCAGAGCCTGTTTGCAGGGGTGACTACAACGAAAAGGGGGAGGAAGCAGGGGAGATTGGGTGGAGCAGGCAGCCTTTCTGGCGCCCCTCAAAGCATACTACCCAGGCAGCCCCCTATTCCATCTAGTCTCTGCCCAAGGCAGGAGCTGTCAGGAGTCCCACAGATAAGCAACTTAGAAGTATTCTAGCGGAATGAAGGAGACTTACTTTGGGTTTCCATTGCTGTCTGCCAGGCTAGGGAAAGAGCGCATGGACGCATGCTCTCAAAGGTTCTTATGTGAGCTCTGAAGAGGTGTGAGGCTTGACACAGCCTGAATCCCAAGGACCTTCACTCCCTTTTCTTTCTTTCTTTCTTTCTTTCTTTTTTTTTTTTAAGACAAATTGAAAGTAATACAGGCAAGAACAGAGAAGGTGATTGTTTTACCCCATTAACTAGTATTTCTTGTTTTGAACATGTCTATCCTCTTTAACCAAGCTATAAAGATTTTAGATACTTGAGCAAAAGCAACCCATATGGGATATGTTTGGGGAATTGTACCACCAAAGTCTAAATAAATAAGATCTCTCATCTATCAGCAGTAGACAGCAAATTCTGTAATCAATTTCAACGTGGCAAACGAAAACACCGTGACTGTTTATTTGTTCGACAAATAATAATTGAGCACTCACTACGTATAAGGAAATATAAGATGCTAGAGAGAGAACAAAGAAGTATGAGGCATTGCCCTTGTCTTCTACAGCTTATGATTTGAGGGGGAAGTGTCCATAAGAAAATGAATGAAAAAGAAATCACTAATGCCCAAATTAAAGAGATAGTAACCATCTCCCCCTGCCCCAGTTTTGGAGGAAAGATAGCTCACAGAGATTGGGGAAAGCTTTATGAAGGAGGCATTGTGATCGCCAGATTACACTCTTCCAGAATAGGGTCTCACAGCTTGTACAGCACTTAAGAATGAACAGGTATTTTGAAAGTACGTGCTTAAATCAAGCTGATTAAGTGGTGCACATTTATGTTATGGGAATGCAAAGTGCAAATGAGATGAGAGACGGTGTGTACTCCGAGAATGCACAGGAAACACAGCAATTAGGCTGGCCCCTGAGATCATACTATGTGATTCCTCCACAATGTGTGTTGAGCCTTCCAAGCCCAGGCCTTTGCCATGTGATCTCCAAGGTGTCCTTACCCCTTTCATCTCTACTTAGCTGACTGAATTCATCTGCTCCGTCCAGCTCATTTCCCACCTAAAACCACAGGAAATAAGGGCTGGAAGAGACCTTCACCATCACCTGAGTCTAACAGCTCCTAAACTTGGCTGCCTGTAGTAAGAATCCCTTGGGAGGATGAACTTCTTCCTCCCATCTCCAAAGCTGACCTGATAGATTTCAGCAAGGGATGAAGCCAAGGTATTTACTGAAGCAACCAAACACAAAATGTGTTCTTACTCATCCTCTCTACAAGGAGCTTTCTAAAACTGCAGATCCCTAGGTTCTAATCCTCTGGGATTCTGATTCGGTAGATCTGCTCACTTTTTTACAAAGCTCTCCAGGTGATTTGGAAGACCTGCCAGACTGGGGAGCAGCTGACATCCAACATTCCCGTACTGGCTTCTGAATCCCTTCTACAACTTCTGTGGAGGGTGGCCCCGTTGATGGCTAACCATCTTCCCAAAGCCCTCCCCGGCCTCCTCATTCCTCAGGAATCATTTCCTCCTCCAAACTCACACTGCCCAGGATCTTCAGTGCTCAGTACTATGTCGTGAAGTCCTTTCTCTATCAGTAAATAATTAGCAGGCTCCGTGCTGGAGAATGCACCATAGAAGATACGATAAGGAATGGGTTTATGTCCTAAAGGTGGAAAAAGACACGTAAAGTGCTAAAGTAACAAGTTGGAAGGAATTAAGTGCAAAAGGATTGTAAGAAAAATATGCTATCCGAGACCAGAGAAAGATGTAATTCTTTTACTTAGGAGTATTTCAGAAGATTTTTAGGGGAGAGGTTTTGGAGGTCGCCCTTAGAAGATGACTATGTTTTGACCAGCAGGAAATAACTGGGACAATGCCATGTAAAGAAATTACCCAATGAGAACACCAGGCAAGAATGTGTAGATGTGAGAAACACTGAGTCAATATCATGGGTATGTGGGGGATGAGGATATGGGAAATGAGGTTGGAAAGTGAGTTAAGGCAAGTTTTTTTGGAGGCTCACGCTCTAATTTGGGAGAAATACAGAATACTTGTAAAAGCTCAAGCTTTAGTGTCACATAAGACCTAGGTCATTATCCCCATTCTGTTGCTTAGGAGTGAAACTGTGATGTTGGTAATTCGTTTACTCTCTCCTCTGCTTACCTGCACAATAGGAATACGCTTTTTCAGGGCTGTTGTAAGGCCCCCAAAGTTAATGAATATAAGTACCAATCATGGCTGATTTTCTTCCCTTTATTTCAGAACAGAATATGCTGAAACAGGATATGTTCAAAAAAACAGATGTGATCTAACTTGTTTTAGAAAGATAGCTGGATACAATATTAAGGGCCAATGAAGAGGAAATAGAAAAACTATAGGCAGAGAGAACAGTCAGAAGGGTGTAGCAATAATCCAGGTGAGAGATGAGGTCCCGAACTAGGCAAAGCCACCGAGAAAACAGGATGAAAAAGAATAACCACTAAGGAGGCAAAACTGAGAATTCTGTCAGCCGCGGGTGGAAAGTGAATCTTGGAGCATTAAAGACAGTTCAGGTTTCCAGCCTGCCTTTGGCTACTAGGAGGAGGAGAAGGGTGCAAATGAAATTTAGGGACCCTCAGAGTAGGCATACTGACTTGCAGATGAAAGTCAGGCAGCCGGTGGGAACGTTTAGCGTGAAGTCGGAGATCTAAGACTTAGAACTAAGAGGTTGTTTCTGGGTAGGAGGACTTGGCAAAGAGGTGACAGGTGAAGCAATGAGAATGGTTGGGATTAACTAGGGATAGAGTACAGAGCAGAAAAGAGGAACAGAGATCTGAACCCTGGGGAAGGTCCACACTTAAGGAATAGAAGAAAAAGATGAACCGATGAAAGAAATAGAAGAGTGGCGGTCACCTTTGCAGAAGGAAACCCAGAATACCCTCAGAGCATCTTCAAGATGGAAGAAACTATCATCAGTGTCAAAAGCTAGCAGTGCCAGGGAGTTAGCTGTCTGATTTCACAAATGGGAAAGGTGGCAAAGTCTGCCAGTAGTCTCAACATCCATTTCTTCTGCTCCCTTTAGTAATGGAACCCATGAGTCTTCAGCTGGGCCCATGGCTCCCAGATAAACTTGCATTTCCTGGTCTCCCTTGCATATAGCCGTGAGACTAAGTTTTGCTCAATGAAATATGTGTATCTTCCAGGTCCACCCCCCTTTAAAGGAAATGGTGTGCCCTCCCCTTTCTACTGGCAGGAACTCAGCAGCAGTGGTGCTGGCAGACGTGATGTGAGCCATCTTTACACTTGTGAATAAGGACCACACCTAATGATGGTGGCCACAAGAGAAGAGGAATCTGGGTTCTGAACTTCTAAACAATTTATACTCAGATTGTTAGGCAAAAGTAAAATAAATTTTTCTTGTTTAAGCAACAGTTACTTTGGTCTTTGTTATGGCAGCCGAGGCTTTATTCTTACTGATACAGAAAGGAGTGGATGTGTGTTATGGAAAAAGAAATGAGGAAATGTATATAAACTCTTCTTTTAAGAAGATGGAAGGAACAGGAGATCGCTAGTTTCCAGAGGAAAGAGGGTCAAAAGAGGTGTTTTAATTTTTAAGAATCAATGATCCCATAATTTTTACCATTTAGAAGTCTACTATCCCCTCTCCTTACTCATGGCATATTTTTAATTCTGCAGAAGTAGTTTTAAATTCATTGCTTGGGAAATAAGTGGGTTTTATTCTTTGTGATTACAATAATCACACATTCTGTTTATAAGTTAGCTTGTTGGGACATTTACTGTTTGTGTATTTGTACAGAACTGCCTTCAAATGTGACTTAGGAAAATTCAAAGTTTTGCCGAGTAACTTGGGGGTGATTATTCGTATTATTAAAGGGGTCCTTTAAAATATGAAGCTTCTTAGCAGTTAAGTGTATATAACTCATTTAACCACATAACAGAGGGTTAGGGTAACTTGTTAGACGTTACTGTAATGATCATGATTGAATAAATAAAAATTTTAGTTTATGGAACTTTTTCCAGGAATAACTATCATATAAAGAGAGGAATTCCTGCGATGTCTACACTGCAATCAACGGCTTCTTTGTGGGTTGAGTGATGGCCTCTCTAAGTTCCCAGCTCCTGGTCCTAAAGTGACCTGAGCAGTGAGCCCTGAGTACAGCTTTGAGATAACTCCACAACAGCTCTGCTGTCAAGGGTATGGCAGTTGCAAAATTAACCATAATAACTGCAACTAATACACCTAAAACAAAAACTCTGTTGTTATTTAGCTGAACTAAAAACCCCCAAACTAACCATCCATTCCCCCATGGTGTAAATTATGGTTATGTATATAATGAAATGTCTTATTTGCCTTTCACATAAAATTCACCAAACTCCTTATTCACTCATTATTTATCCATTATGGGTTTTTAAATGGTACTTTTAAAGTCTGCTTTGGCTCAGGGTTGAATTATTTGCCAAGACTTTATTCCTGGAGTCATGAGCCCCCTAGGACTTCTTTACCTTTTGCAAATTCATAGCTCATTTTGTGGGGAGTAGTCGTTTGTGGCCTCTGTGTGTGCATGTGTGGGCATATGTGGGGAGCAGTCTTAACATATTCTAAATAGTGGAAAACGTCATAAGGAAGGGTTGTAATCCCAGAATAAACAGGAAAAAAAAAAAAAAAGAAAAAGCAGAAAATGAGTAAAGAATAGTCACTAAAGGTAGCAGCAAAAATTAGGTTATCTCCTTGCAACTATGCATATGCTCGAATAATCTGTTGATTTAATAGGTGGAAGAAATGTGTGTTGCAAAAATTCATTGACTGGTTTGGCTGTCAAGAGACACAAATACAAAACTGCATGAAAAGGTAAAATTGAGGCAAAGCTGCCTCTCAGAATAAAAATCTTGATGAACTTTCATAAACCAGTAAACGCAATGTTGGATGCAGATGAAAATATTTTTGTGTGTATACTTTCAGTTAAAAAAATGTGGTCGGGCTTCCCTGGTGGCGCAGTGGTTGAGAGTCCGCCTGCCGATGCAGGGGACGCGGGTTCGTGCCCAGGTCTGGGAGGATCCCACGAGCCGCGGCGCGGCTGGGCCCGTGAGCCATGGCCGCTGAGCCTGCGCGTCCGGAGCCTGTGCTCCGCAACAGGAGAGGCCGCAACAGTGAGAGGCCCGCGCAAGGAAAAAAAAAAAAAAAACAGTGGTCTTCAAGACCAACCTTAGTATTTTAGGGGAGGAACTGGGAGTGTAAGCCAAGGAAGCTGTAGACATTTACCAAGTCCAAGAGGACAGTGAAAATTCTCCCTGCCTCCAAATCTCTTCCCCACTCACCACCAGACCTTGGCTTGGAATGTCTTTCAGCATAATCCCCTATGAGCTCAAGAGCAAAGGTGAGGGGCGTTATCTCAGAAATAAAACAGTTTCTCAAAATGTTAAAAAAAAAAAAAAAGTAGTTTCTAGATTCACAGAGATTTTGAGCTAGAAAAGATCTTAGTGAACATTTGGTTCCTGCTTCATCCCAATACATACATTTTACAGATATGATATTTGGGTCCTCCAGGCAATAAGTGACTGGCCCAAGATCACAAAGCAAATTAATGGCATAAAAATGCTGGGTTTCAACTCTCTCTCTAGAGGTCTTTTTTTACACTACTGAGCACTGCCAGTAAGTACTCAGCAGGGGTAAGAGAAGGACCTGGTATACTTCACTGGAGGATGAGTTCTAGTACTAGGGGCGCCATGAGGACTGAGTGGGTCACAGACTGAAGGTCTAGGGAGCGAGGCGCTCTGGATTTGGGCCTAGACTCAGAAGTTTTCTATTTTGCCTAATATTGGCATACGCCAAGCAAAGTTGCATGCCGTTAATATACCATCATACAGTAGCCTGCTCTTCTACTGAGAATTAATCTGCGGGTAAACCATATCCCCAGTGAAATACTATGTCTGTTCTACTCGAATACAGAATTGTGTCCTGATACCGGCTTAATAATAGGGGGTTTATCATTCATTTTCAAGGCACAAGCACATTGGACGTTTTTATCAGTCACCTGTACATGATCAGACATCGTTCTGGGTCTCATGAGGGGTAGCTGTTACCCTGCTGTGGAGCTGCATCATTTCGATTTTGCATCAAGCTAATGTGCGTCCCTGGAAACCATACTAAACAGAACAAGAAGTAAATATTCTCTATCCCTTAAAATTGACCTCAGGTGACCTAAAGGAGTTTTCAAAACTTCCATTTCATTTGGAAGTGAATCTGTCTCTTTGAAAATACTATTATAGATCCTTAATTTTTCTCAGTGATTTTTGGGGTTTTAGTTGGCCTTCAAATACCTCTCAAAATCAAGGGGATGAAATTCCTTTGGATGAGATCCCAAACTATAGTTTTTTTTTTCCCCTAATAATTATAAGCTATGAGGTTTTCATTTGATTATGAATTTAATTTTTGAGGATGTCTTCATATTATCTTATGCTACCTCCTGACATTTAGTGTTTTGGAGATTTGCTGGAGAAGTACAATAAAAAATGACACTATCAAACATCATTAAATATGGGTCAAGACAAAGCAATCATATTGTTTATCATTTGGTTGTAATAGAAGAATTCAATTCGCTTATTTCACCACAACGAATATGTGATTCCAATCGTTTAAAAGCTAAAACCCTTAGCAGATAGAGAACAACTGAAAAAAATCCTCACTTCACGAGAAAACCCTTGGATATTAACCAGTTTACTGAACTGGATGAGCAGTAATATATATAATGCGCTAACATTTCTTAACAAAAAGATTTTTGTAAACAAGCTGCTTCCACAAATACTTTATGAGCCATCATTAACTTTCAGAGATGTTGATTTAGGTTGGAAACCTTGGTGATCCATCTCACAAAGCACGGCTGGAATGAAGAAACCCCTGAAATTGCTAAATGAGAAGACCTGAAAAGGGTCCCGGGAAGTCATGACCCTTTAAAGGTGTTGGTTTACAGAGTGTGAAGTAGGCAATTCACCAGCTATACCCAGGAAGCAGCACAGCAAGTGCCCATCACTAGGAATCAGAGAACAGGTCATTCTGAAGGGTGGTTGGAACCACCGCAGGCCCACAACAAGTGTGGTCCAACTTCTGTGATAGGGAAAAACTCCTCCATTTGGAATACGGTTCACGATTTCAATAGAAGATTATTCAATTCATTACCGTCTCTTTTGGTTTTTTGGGACCATTTTTAGGGCTCCAACAACAAGGACAGATTCACTAAGGGCTAGGATCAAAATCTCAGGTGTAAAATCTTTAGCAAAGGCTGGAGATTCAGGGCCCTCTGAGGGGCTCCCTGGCCTTCGGGTGTGGACGTGGAGAGCTGACTGGCCAGCCGCTACCTTGTTAGAGAGAGAGGAACGTGGCTCTGTCACTTTTCCTCTGAGGCTCACAAAACACAGAAGCTTATTTTAGCTTCAAGGGCTAAACAAGAGATTGCAGGGTGAGAACAATGAGTGGGATGTCAAGATTTTTAGGGTTGTTTTTTCCTGTTATTATCAACAATCCATTTTCTTAACGATGTCACTTAACTTTTTTCTCTGCTTCATTTTATCCCTATAATGGATATACTCAGTTTAACTTCCAAGTTCCAAAAGAGTTAATGGTGGCAAGATGTGTTGATAAATATTTTTAAAGCTCTTTGACTTCCTTAGAAAGAAAGCAGGCTTGTGAAAAAATTCCCTGAGAAAATATTTAGAGATTCAGTAAGACTGAGTCAAGAAATCTCTAAATTATGAGCCCTTAAAAGTAGCTTTTTAAGGTAAAACATATTAGTGTACTGTGTGTGTGTGTGTCTGTGTAGATATATTATGTGCATGCCGTCTCTCTGATTACAAAGTAAAGAGCAAAAATAACTGTATTTTGGAATTTCAGGTCTCAATGTTTAGTGAGATATAGACGCTACAATTAAACCACTTCCCTTCATTTGTAGAATTTGTCTCCGACTCCACTTTGAATGACACTCTCGTACATCTGTTCTGCAGGAGTAGTAGCAAGACCTGTTTGAAGTTTAAATCCATGACACCCTTTGTAGAACTGTGGCAACCTGATCAAAACACTGCCCAAGCAGAAATGCTTTTGTGTTCTGATCAACAGGGCCCAATTCAGTCTCTGAGGAGAACGCGCGCACACACACACACACACTCTCCCTATATTCAGGGCCGAGGTTTTCCTTCTACCCCCAGCTAATAAAATCAGGAGGCTGCAATGAGGCGAGCGGCACGCAGTTTGATGTCCTCAGCAGGATACGGGGAGTCAGAAGTGGCGCTGTAAATCCAGAGCGGGGCTTCAACACCGTGTTAAGTGTGGCCCGACTCTCAGAGATTTCCCTTTGATGCAAGTTCAGTATATTAATGGGAAAAGCATTCACTTTTATTTGTCTGTACTGTCTGCGACAGCAAGGCTGCCTCATTTAGCCTGGGCCAACATGAAAATACACAGAAAAGCAATCTGCTGCTAATTAGCACAGCTCCCCTTTCATTTACTAGCTAGTAATTGGAAGGGGTTAAGAAAGTGTAACTTATCAGATCACGTGAGTGTATTTGCTTGTGCGGAGACAGCAAGCCTCCCCCGAATTTCCCTATGAACTCTGAGGCAGTAATCCTTCCTCAACATCCACTTGATCTGAAAGGCGATACTGACACGGGTGAGGTGCACACACTTTGTTAGGTTTGAGAGGGAGGTTTCCTAAGACCCCCGAATGGGGTGTTAATCAATCTATTAGAGCCTTACCTTTCTTTAGATATGTTTTTACTCTCCCGTTTCCAGATTGTCTTGAAGTCACTGCAGAACTCATACCACACCATAAACACGTAGTTGGGTGTGATCTCCTTCTCACCAGACTTTGGCTTCATCCCAAAATATCCTACTGTTGTTTCAAAACTGCAAATGTAGAGAAAAAAACAGTGAGGTAGAGGGTGAGAGGCTGTCAACGCTAATACCCATTAGGGGAGGAGAGGGGACACCGGGAGAGTTTCTCCCACACGCTTCGCTTCTCTTTAGCACAGAAGCCCAGGCTTGAGTCACTGCGGCTTATCCTAAGCCTCAGTAAGACCTACGTGTTCAAGCCAATTATCTAAGAAATTTAACATGACTGGGGATACTCCTGGGCACATCTTATCTGTATAAAACCAGGATGTATGATTCCAGGGTGTATGTAGGTAAAACTTTTGGGGTTTGTTCTTCATCTCAAATCCGTGTCATTTACCTGCTCTTTGTGTTATGTTGAATGATTACGTGGAACACTAATGACATGTTGGTTCTGTATCACCAGCAGTGGACAGTTAGAGAGCCCACGGGGAGTCATCAATCTGTTGAGTGCTTCACAGAAAATCAAGAGACTGTTCTGTCCTTATTCTGGCATCTGCTGGCTTTATAATCTTGGGTCAATCATTCAACACTGGGCTCTCAGTTTTTTCAAGGGTAAAATAAGAGACGTAGACCGAATGATATTTAAGAAAGTTACATTTTAAAGCTTGATGTGATACAGGAATACAAACCATCAATGTACAAAAATACATATAATTGAGGATATAGCAAGGATTGGAGGAAAAACCATTTTTGATCTTAAAAAATGATCTTTAACCCAGTCAGAAAAGAACCCAGGTTTTACAAGGGTGATTCCCAGATATCACTAAGAACCTCCTGACCTACCCCTTGGAGGTTCATTCCCAGATGACTACCCAGGCCTCCCAAGCAGCCCTTCTTGGAGGCACTAGCTTGGCAGCAATTTATAGCTCTGCCCTCATTCCTTCTCCCCACCCACTCCAAGCCCCACAAGCTCATTTGCCATGAGCAGGAACACTTAAATAAATGGGCCCCTTTTCTAGGGTGTTGGAAACTAATCAAAGCAGGAACGGCTGGCCAGGTTTATTACTCAATGCTCTATCATCTGTTCAGACACAGCGTTGTTTTTCTTTTTTTTTTTTTTTGTGGCCATCCTGAATACTGAGTTTCTAATGGAACGCTATTCAACGGCGATTGTAAAACCCTGAAGCCCCATTACTGTTATGGAGCATACTTTCAACTCAGTCTCAGTTATTGGGCACTATGTATCTCATAAGATTTTATCACATTTCACAGATGAACTGTTAATTGATTCCATGGCTATGATTAGGTGAGATCCAAGCTGGAGCTGCAGCTCTGAGTCCCATAAATTCTTTGTGCTTCTGTAAATAATAAATCTGTTTTTAATGCAAATTAAAACTACTGGTCAGGGAATTTTGGCTCCCAGTTATTAAAAGACTAGAAGTGCATAGGTGGAGAAAGGCAATAATTGCAGTAATTTCTTGAGGGACTTCTCTTATAATTCCAAACACACATATTTTGGAGCAAAACCAGAAAGTAGCAATGTCCACTTTTGCCCAGGCATGACTCCTAATTCTGTGGCAGTCAAAACGCTGAATATATTTTTTATTTCATTCAAAATGAAAATTACATTGATTGTAGCATGGAAATTCGTAAGCAGAGAGTTCTGTAACCTAAAGGAACAGGCCATGAATTTCTTATGGAGTCACGGGCCTTTAGAACTGGAAGGGACGGACCTGTCAGTCTGTCCAATGTTCCCATCTTACAGCTGAGAAAACAGAGACCCAGAAAGATGGAGTGACCTTATTCATCAGCAGAGTTGGGTCCCCTGATTCTCCGTGAAATGTTTTCTCTGCTCTACCCACTCCCTGTTGTTCATACTCACTGACCCAGGCATTTAAGAAATAAAATAGTCATGTTTTGGTCTGTTTCCACGTTAGACACCGTTGCCACCTAAGTCATACGTAATGTGTGTGACCCCCAGCAAAGCACATCATTATTCTTGTCTCTTCATTATGTTTACCTTCAACACAGAAACATATTTACTTGCGCAACGAATAGAGAAGAGAAAGTCTTCACTTTTAGTTTTCAGAGGAGCAAATTATCTTCCTATTTTCCAGGAGGACATAGTGAAGAGCACAGAAACTCCGCTCACCGTGCTTCAACGCCAGCAGTTCCAGCGTTATTTGGAGTGTAGACTGAGACCAAGACGTCGCAAGGATGGTAGGGTTTCAGAGAATGACAGAGTTGTCTGATGGGTTATCACAGAGCTTGAGAAAAGCACGTCATTATCCTGTGGGCCACACTTTTCCCAGCTCTGAATTGAACTATGTACCCTCACCACCTCTCCCCCGGGGAATCTGGGAGGCCCTGCTTGCTAACCCTCAAAGAGTATGAAACCTAAAGGAAACAGTGAATTTCAGCATTCCCCCCCCATGTGTTTAAGTGAACCTCTCCAGGAGAACCAAAGCAAACAGAGCTGCAGAGAGGATGGCCTGGCTTTGGCACTCTGCAACTTTAACAGAGTCACTCGGAGGATGTGTGTCTTATTGGATTTCCCTTTGTTCCAGGAAAAGCCAAAAGCTAGAATATGAACCTACAACTATCTGATAAGGTCTAGACGACGTTCCTCCCCACTCACCCAGTCCCGCTCCAAACACAGCTCTCTTCCTTTCAAATTTAATTTTGATTCACAGAAGACTGATTATTGAAAACCGTCTGAAATTCGGGCATGAAAACGGCTGTTAGTTGGCAACAATATTAGAATTTTCTCCAAGAGACAAAGGGGCAATCGTGCTGTTTGAAATTTCTGTTTCTCAGCAGATAACTAAAATAGCTTTCAACATTGAAAAGATTTATTTCTCATCATACGTTGTGTTCTATAAAACTTTTCTGCTTCACTCTCAACTGTTCCCTGACTCCTTTTCTCTCTGCTGTAATTCCTTGTCTGATTTCTATCTTTTCGATTCAGCTAAACATTTTGAGAGTTCAGCCAATGATTATATCAAAGAGCCCACGGCAAAGGGAACGGTTTTACTTTTGCAGTGTTGAGATGCCAGGGCGGAACATATCGGCTTATTGCCCCTCATGCATGCCTTTAGAAACTGCTGAGGAAAAGCAAATATTCCTTAGCCTCAGAGTAAATTGTTTCTCTTGAGAATACAACATAAGAATTTCCTAAATCTCACTCGAATGTTGCAACACTGACCACCAACCTCCTTCAAGACTGTAACCAAACAACTGTGGTTTCTACGTTAAAGATGGGATCTAACATATTTCATGTATGACATGAAAGCTAGACTACCTTCACCACAAAGTCATGGAAAACGCTGACAACCGAAATTTATGACCCCCCCCCCAGCATAGCTAATGCACAGCACCAACTTCGGCCCCTCTCACACGGGCCCCCTTTTCCTGAAGCAAGAATCCTGAAGAAGAATTAGAAATTTGACATCCACCTTAGAAGGTGAAATTCTGCTTGGCCTGATACCCATGTGTTGATGGTCCTTTTTATGCCTATGGGATACGTCTATAACACAGACACACCAGCTTGACACACCGACGAAGGGAAGCTTACTACAGGGATAATGTAAGCTCTATAGGGGATAAGGCCAATAAAGGGGCACAAGCTAAAAATCTATAAACAGAATCATGTGATTGTCTTGGTTGTCAAAGATTACCATGCAGAGATGATAATCAGGACCAAGAACATGTCTGCCCTTAGAAAGATGCAAGGTTTGCCCTCGCCTTGCTTCCTTCTGCATATTTATTCTACTGGCACTTACAGCGGGAAGCAGGGCAAGATGTCAGTGTCTGTCAAGGCAGAACAGAGCACTGACTATAGGCTTTCAGTACTCTCGGAAATTGTGGTGAGACGGGAGGAAAAACGTTCATTTCTAGAACTTGTTCACCTGCATTGAATGAACTCCCCTCCTCACACATTTGTAAAGCTCATTTTCCCTTATCTACTGTTTCCTGTCCTTATCTCTTATTTAATTTTCTTGTACTTGTAGAACTGGTCCCAGCAAAATTTATCTCAGTTCTCAGCCCTGAATATGAGAAAGCCTCCGTGTATTCCCCCCTCACCTTTCTAAGAGGGAGGGAGAGCCAAGCTGACTAACCTGGCCAACTGAAAAAAAGAAAGACCCCCATGAGGGATCACAGCCAATGATTACTGGGCTCTTACCAGGTGAGGTGGATGGTTCCGCTTGGGTGTCTATGAAGAGAGGGAAGAACATAGAAGAGGCCTGAGGTAGGTGGGAGGGTGAATAGAAGACCTCTGGGGTCTCTTCCCCTTTTCTGTGCACATACAGAGGGAAGTCCCTTCTCCCCATTTGTCCCTTGTTTACAATATCCTCCATAATGGTTTAATCTAGTTGTAACACTAAGAAGGATCCCACTGTTCCCAGCGTCCGTGAAGTGTTTAGGAGCAGAGTAGTGGAGGAGAGGCAAACAGATGGAAATGGTGTCCTTGACTCCTGAGGCAGGTGAGTCACTTCCGGATGATTCCCTGCTTCTTGAGGAAAACTATTGCCAAGTCCTATTCCTGGAGCTTTCACTCTAGCTTCCCCTAGACTCTTATTGCTGCTGGATGCGGAGTCTTAGCAGATGGGGTCAAAAGAATGGCTAGTCATTCATTTTGCTAAGTGAGATGAGCCAGTCATAAAAGGGAAACATTCTGTATGATTCTGCTTACATGAGGTACCTTAGAGCAGTCAGAGTCACAGAGACAGAAAGTAGAATGGTGGTTGCCAGGGGCTGAAGGAAGGAGAGAACGGGGGAGTTATGGTTTAATGAGTACAGAGTTTGCCTTCAGAGAAGATGAAAAAGTGCTGGAGATGGTGTTGATGGTTCTTGATAATAACAAAAGAATGGCTAGGCAAAGAAAGACTTGGGGCCAGTTCAGAGCTGCTTACCTTTTCTGTGCATTCTCCAAGTGACTTTCTTCCACTGTATGCTCTTTTTTGGCTGTGAAAGAAATAATTATGGTTAAAATAGTATTTTCTTCCAGCATATCCTTTGTGTAATCTTCTTTGATTATACCCATTCATTATCAAAATAAATCCGAATTCAGGGGTTGGAAGGCCCTACCACGTGTCCTGGCAATTGTACTCAATTCGCTACATCCACTACCACGGCTTTCTTGATAACAGCTATAGCTAATGGTGGCCATATAATTCATGGTTCTCTCTGGGATAGTTCTGAAAGGGGGGAATATCACTAATTACTCTGGGCCAAGGCTTAAATTGTAACATACCTGGCCAGACTGGATCACGTGGTCAGCCTAGCTATAGCTGGTCTCTTTGGGAGCCTTGGCATGTGCTCAGCACTCCCCCTTCCCCCACAACAACCACTACCACAAAATAAACCCAGTACCACCTGCAGTAGTTCTGCTCAGATTCAAAGGAATTCACTGTAATCCTTGAATACTCTGTCTCTACACCCATGGTCTAGGGAAGCCTATGGTCTCTTTTCTGAGAATGTTTTTTTTTTTTTTTTTTTTTTTTTTTTC
>NW_020175821.1:9058658-9059236 GCF_003031525.2 Neophocaena asiaeorientalis asiaeorientalis
AGAATGTTTTTAAATGCACTGAAAAAATACTTAAAATTACTATGGAAATCAACGATGCTGAGGTAGAATTCTGAATTTACAGATTAAGAACCCACACTCCGTAGGGACCACAGGGAAACCGGGAGGTTTCATTTGGGGGTGGTTCTTTTACATATTCTTCTCTCTGATCAGAAAATAAACATTGGGGTGCATATGTCTTTTTGAATTATGGTTTTCTCTGGGTATATGCCTAGTAGTGGGATTGCTGGGTCGTATGGTAGTTCTATTTTTAGTTTTTTAAGGAACCTCCATACTGTTCTTCATAGTGGTTGTATCAATTTACCATTCCCACCAACAGTGCAAGAGGGTTCCCTTTATTTATTATTTGTAGATTTTTTGATGATGGCCATTCTGATCAGTGTGAGGTGATACCTCATTGTAGTTTTGATTTCCATTTTTCTAATAATTAGTGATGCTGAGCCTCTTTTCATGTGTTTGTTGCCCACCTGTATGTCTTCTTTGGAGAAATGTCTATTTAGGTCCTCCACCCATTTTTTGATTGGGTTATTTGCTTTTTTTTTTTTTTTTTTTTTTTTTGG
>NW_020175821.1:9059254-9127723 GCF_003031525.2 Neophocaena asiaeorientalis asiaeorientalis
GCTGCGGAGCACAGGCTCTGGACTCGCAGGCCCAGCGGCTATGGCTCATGGGCCTAGCCGCTCCACGGCACGTGGGATCCTCCTGGACCAGGGCGTGAACCCGCATCCCCTGCATCAGCAGGCGGACTCCCAACCACTGCGCCACCAGGGAAACCCCTATTTGCTTTTTCGATTGAGCTGCATGAGCAATTTCGTCAACAGAGGAATGGATAAAGAATATGTGGTATATATAGATAATGAAATAGTACTCAGCCACTAAAAGGAACGAAATTGGGTCATTTGTAGAGACGTGGATGGACTGTCATGCAGAGTGAAGTAAGTCAGAGAGAGAAAGTAAGTCAGAAGTAAGTCAGAAAGAGAAAAACAAATATCGTATACTAATGCATATGTGTGGAATCTAAAAAAGTTGTATAGGTGATCTCATTTGCAAAGCAGAAATAGAGACACAGATGTAGAGATATGGATACCAAGGGGGAAGGTGGGGTGGAATGAATTGGGAGATGGGGATTGACATATGTACACTATTGATACTATGTATAAAATAGGTAACTAATGAGAACCTACTATATAGCACAGGGAACTCTACTCAGTGTGCTATGGTGACCTATATGGGAAGGAAATCCAAAAAAGAGGGGATACATGTATATGTATAGCTGATTCACTTTGCTGTACAGTATAAACTAACACAACATTGTAAAGCAACTATACTTCAATTAAAAAAAAAGATAATACTGTCATATATGATAATACAACTCTTACACGAGACATCTTAAAAATGTCTAGAAAAATCATCAAGTCATAATCTCTATGAGCCTTAAGATTCCTTTCATTTAGATACCCCATGCTCTTGGGTTGGAAGAATTAATATCATTAAAATGGCCATACTACCCAAAGCAATCTACAGATTTAATGTGACCCCTATCAAACTACCCATGACATTTTTCACAGAATTACAATAAATAATCCTAAAATTTCTATGGAGTCATAAAAGACCCCAAATTGCCAAAGTAATCCTGAGGAAAAAGAAAAAAGCAAGAGGCATAACCCTCCCAGACTTCAGACAATACTACGAAACTACAGTAATCGAAACAGCATGGTATTGGCACAAAAACAGACATATAGATCAATGAAAAAGAATAGAGAGTCCAGAAATAAACCCACACACCTATGGTCAAATAGTCTTTGACAAAGGAGACAAGGATATACAATGGGAAAAAGTCTCTTCAGCAAGTGGTCCAGCAAGCTGGACAGCCACATGCAAATCAATGAACATAGAACACACCCTCATACTATACACAAAAATAAACTCAAAATGGCTTAAAGACTTAAATATAAGACATGATACCATAAAACTCCTAGAAGAGAACATAGGGAAAACATTCCCTGACATAAATCGTACCAATGTTTTCTTAGGTCAGTCTCCCAAGGCAATAGAAATAAAAGCAAAAATGAACAAATGGGACCAAGTCAAACTTACAAGCTTTTGCAAAGTGAAGGAAACCATAAACAAGATGAAAAGACAACCTACAGAATGGGAGAAAATACTTGCAAAAGATGTGATCAACAAGGGCTTAATTTCCAAAATATACAAACAGCTCATACAACTCAACAACAAAAAAACAAGTAACCTAATCGAAAAATGGGCAGAAGACCTAAGACATTTCTCCAAAGAAGACATACAGCTGGCCAACAGGCACATAAGAGATAAAAACTACAATGAGATCAAAGATTAAAACTACCTCACACCAGTCAGAATGGCCATCACTAAAAAGTATACAAATAACAAATGCTAGAGAGGGTGTGGAGAAAAGGGAACCCTCCTACACTGTTGGTGGGAATGTAAGTTGGTGCAGCTATTATGAAAAACAGTGTGGAGGTTCCTCAAAAAACTAAAAATAGAGTTGCCATATGATCCAGCAATCCCACTCCTGGGCATATATCTGGACAAAACTATAATTCAAAAAGATACATGCAACCCCAATGTTCATTGCAGCACTATTCACAGTAGCCAGCACATGGAAGCAACCTAAATATCCATCAACAGATGAATGGATAAAGAAGGTATGGTACATATATACAATGGAATATTTACTCAGCCATAAAAAGGAATGAAATGATGCCATTTGCAGCAACATGGATGGACCTAGAGATTATCATACTAAGTAAGACTGAAAGAGAAAGACAAACACCATATGATATCACATGTGGAATCTAAAATATGACACAAATGAACTTATCTATGAAACAGAAACAGACTCACCGACATAGAGAACAGACATGTGGTTGCCAAGGGGGAAGGGGTATGGAGGAGGCATGGAGGGGGAGTTTGGGATTAGCAGATGCAAACTAGTATATATATAATGGATAAATAACAAGGTCCTCCTATATAGCACAGGGAACTATATTCAATATCCTGTGATAAACGTAATGGAAAAGAATATTAAAAAATAAAAAAGAATGTAGGGGGAAAAGCCTGGACCTGTCTAAGACGCAAGAGACTATTGTTTCGGGGTGCGCAAGGAGAGGAGATTCAGAGCACTGTCTAAACGCGCTCCAGAGATGAACGCAAGCCACGGCTATCAGCGTGGACACCGGAGACGGGCATGAAATGCTAAGGCTGCTGCTGCAGCCACCAAGAAGCCTGTGTGCAAGCACAGGTCACTACCCACACCTCCCCTCCCGGGAGCCTGAGCAGCTCGCCACTGCCAGGGTCCCGGGATCCAGGGACAACTTCCCCGGGAGAACACACAGCGCTCCTCAGGCTGCTGCAACGTCATGTTGGCCTCTGCCGCCGCAGGCTGGCCCTGCATTCTATACCCCTCCCTTCCCCCCGCCTGAGTGAGCCAGAGTCCCCTAATCAGCTGCTACTTTAACCCCATCCTGTCTGAGCGTAGAACAGATGCCCTCAGGCGACCTACAAGCAAAGGCGGGGCCAAATCCAAAGATGAACCCCAGGAGCTGTGCGAAAAAAGAGAAAGGTAAAACTCTCCCATCAGCCTCAGGAGCAGCATATTAAATCTCCACAATCAACTTGATGTACCCTGCATCTGTGGAATACCTGAATACACAATGAATCATCCCAAAATTGAGGCGGTGAATATTGGGAGCAACGATATATATATTTTTTTCCTTTTTCTCTTATTGTGAGTATGTATGTGTATGTTTCTTTGTGTCATTTTGTCGGTATAGCTTTGCTTTTACCATTTGTCCTAGGGTTCTGTCTATCTGGTTTTTTTTAGTATAGTTTTTATCACTTGTTATCATTGGTGGATTTGTTTTTTAGTTTGGTTGCTCTCCTCTTTCTTTTTTTTAATTACTTAAAAAATTTTTAATATGTTTAATAATTATTTTTTATTTTAATAACTTTATTTTTCCTTCCTCCCTTCCTCCCTCCCTCCCTCCTTCCCTTCCTTCCTTTCTTTCTTTTTTCTCCCTTTTCCTCTGAGCCCTGTGGCTTACAGGGTCTTGGTGCTCCGGCCGGGTGTCAGGCCTGTCCATCTGAGGTGGGAGAGCCAAGTTCAGGACATTGGTCCACCAGATATCTCCCGGCTCCATGTAATATCAAACAGTGAAAACTCTCCCAGAGATCTCCATCTCAATGCTAAGACCCAGCTCCACTCAACGACCAGCAAGCTACAGTGCTGGACACCCTATGCCAAACAACTAGCAAGACAGGAACACAACCCTACCCATTAGCAGACAGGCTGCCTAAAATCATAATGAAGTCAGAGACACCCCACCAGACACAGCCCTGCCCACCAGAAAGACAAGATCCAGACTCATCCACCAGAACACAGGTACTAGTCCCCTCTACCAGGAAGCCTACACAACCCACTGAACCAACCTTACCCACTGGGAGCAGACACCAAAAACAATGGGAACGACGAACCTGCAGCCTGCTAAAAGGAGACCCCAAACACAGTGAGTTAAGCAAAATGAGAGGACAGAGAACACAGGGCAGATGAAGAAGAAAGGTAAAAACCCACTGGACCAAACAAATGAAGAGGAAACAGGTAGTCTGCCTGAAAAAGAATTCACAGTAATGATAGTAAAGATGATCCAAAATCTTGGAAATAGAATGGAGAAAATACAAGAAACATTTAACAAGGGCCTAGAAGAATGAAAGAGCAAACAAACAATGCTGAACGACACAATAAGTGAAATTAAAAATTCTCTAGAAGGAATCGATAGCAGAATAACTGAGGCAGAAGAACGGATAAGTGACCTGGAAGATAAAATAGTGGAAATAACTACTGCAGAGCAGAATAAAGAAAAAAGAATGAAAAGAATTGAGGACCGTCTCAGAGACCTCTGGGACAACATTAAACACACCAACATTTGAATTATCAGGGTCCCAGAAGAAGACGAGAAAAAGAAAGGGACTGAAAAAATATTTGAAGAGATTATAGTTGAAAACTTCCCTAATATGGGAAAGGAAATAGTTAATCAAGTCCAGGAAGCGCAGAGAGTCCCTCCCATACAGGATAAATCCAAGAAGAAACACGCCAAGACACATATTAATCAAATTATCAAAAATTAAATACAAAGAAACCATATTAAAAATAGCAAGGGAAAAACAACAAATAACATACGTGGGAATCCCCATAAGGTTAACAGATGATCTTTCAGCAGAAACTCTGCAAGCCAGAAGGGAGTGGCAGAACGTTTTTAAAGTGATGAAAGGGGAAAACCTACAATCAAGATTACTCTACCCAGCAAGGATCTCATTCAGATTTGATGGAGAAACTAAAAGCTTTACAGACAAGCAAAAGCTAAGAGAATTCAGCACCACCAAACCAGCTTTACAACAAATGCTAAAGGAACTCCTCTAGGCAGGAAACAAAAGAGAAGGAAAAGACCTATAACAACAAACCCAAAACAATTAAGAAAATGGTAATGGGAACATAGATATCGATAATTACCTTAAATGTAAATGGATTAAATGCTCCAACCAAAAGACATAGACTGGCTGAATGGATACAAAAACAAGGCCCATATACATGCTGTCTACAAGAGACCCACCTCAGACCTAGGGACACATACAGACTGAAAGTGAGGGGATGGAAAAAGATATTCCATGCAAATGGAAATCAAAAGAAAGCTGGAGTAGCAGTTCTTCTATCAGATAAAAAGACTTTAAAAACGAGGGAATCGACAGTAATACAATCATAGTAGGGGACTTTAACACCCCACTTTCACCAAAGGACAGACCATCCAAAATGAAAATAAATAAGGAAACACAAGCTTTAAATGATGCGTTAAACAAGATGGACTTAATTGATATTTACAGGACATTCCATCCAAAACCAACAGAATACACTTTCTTCTCCAGTGCTCATGGAACATTCTCCAGGATAAATCATATCTTGGGTCACAAATCAAGCCTCGGTAAATTTAAGAAAATTTGAAATTGTATCAAGAATTTTTTTTTGACCACAATGCTATGAGACTAGATATCAATTACAGGGAAAAAATCTGTAGAAAATACAAACACATGGAGGCTAAACAGTACATTACTAAATAACGAAGAGATCACTGAAGAAATCAAAGAGGAAATCAAAAAATACCTAGAGACAAACGACAATGAAAATACGACAACCCCAAACCTATGGGATGCAGCAAAAGCAGTTCTAAGATGGAAGTTTATAGCAATACAGTCCTACCTCAAGAAACAAGAAACATCTCAAATAAACAACTTAACCTTACACCTAAAGCAATTAGAGAAAGAAGAACAAAACCCTCCCAAACTTCATGGAAGGAAAGAAATCATAAAGATCAGATCAGAAATAAATGAAAAATCAATGAAGGAAATAATAGCAAAGATCAATAAAATTAAAAGTTGGTTCTTAGAGAAGATAAACAAAATTGATAAACCATTAGCCAGACTTATCAAGAAAAAAAAGGGAGAAGACTCAAATCAATAGAATTAGAAATGAAAAAGAAGCAGTAACAACTGACACTCCAGAAATACAAAGGATCATGACAGGTTACTACAAGCAGCTATATGCCAATAAAATGGACAGCCTGGAAGAAATGGACAAATTCTTAGAAAAGCACAACCTTCTGAGACTGAACCAGGAAGAAGTAGAAAATATAAACAGAACAATCACAAGCACTGAAATTGAGACTGCAATTAAAAATCTTCCAACAAGCAAAAGCCCAGGACCAGATGGCTTCACAGGCAAATTCTATCAAACATTTAGAGAAGAGCTAACACCTACCCTTCTCAAACTCTTCCAAAATATAGCAGAGGGAGGAACGCTCCCAAACTCATTCTACGAGGCCACCATCACCCTGATACCAAAACCAGACAAAGATGTCACAAAGAAAGAAAACTACAGCCCAGTATCACTGATGAACATAGATGCAAAAATCCTCAACAAAATACTAGGAAACATAATCCAACAGCACATTAAAAGGATCATACACCATGATCAAGTGGGGTTTATCCCAGGAATGCAATGATTCTTCAATATATGCAAATCAATCAATGTGATATACCATATTAACAAATTGAAGGATAAAAACCATATGATCATCTCAACAGATGCAGGAAAAGCTTTCGACAAAATTCAACAACCATTTATGATAAAAAAAAAACCCTCCAGAAAGTAGGCATAGAGGGAACTTACCTCAACATAATAAAGGTCATATATGACAAACCCATTCTCAATGGGAAACCCATTCTCAATGGTGGAAAACTGAAACCATTTCCACTAAGATCAGGAACAAGACAAGGTTGCCCACTCTCACCACTATTATTCCACATAGTTTTGGAAGTTTTAGCCATAGCAATCAGAGAAGAAAAAGAAATAAAAAGAATCAAAATCAGAAAAGAAGAAGTAACACTGTCACTGTTTGCAGATGACATGATACTATACATAGATAACCCTAAAGATGCCACCAGAAAACTAGTAGAGTTAATAAATGAATTTGGTACAGTAGCAGGATCCAAAATTAGCAGAACATAGCAGAACATATAGCAGTAAACTATAAGACACTGATGAAAGAAATTAAAGATGATACAAACAGGTGGAGAGCTACACCGTGTTCTTGGATTGGAAGAATCAACACTGTGGAAATGACTATACTACCCAAAGCAATCTACAGATTCAGTGCAATCCCTATGAAACTACCAATGGCATTTTTCACAGAACTAGAACAAAAAATCGCACAATTTGTATGGAAACACAAAAGACCTTGAATAGCCAAAACAATCTTGATAAAGAAAAACAGAGCTGGAGGAATCAGGCTCCCTGACTTCAGACTATACTACAAAGCTACTACAAGGTAATCAAGGCAGTATGGTAGCGGCATAAAAACAGAAATATAGATCAATGGAACAGGATAGAAAGCCCAGAGATAAACCCACACACATATGGTCACCTTGTTTTTGATAAAGGAGGCAAGCATATACAATGAAGAAAAGACAGCCTCTTCCATAAGTGGTGCTGGGAAAACTGGACAGCTATATGTAAAAGAATGAAATTAGAACACTCCCTAACAACATACACAAAAATAAACTCAAAATGGATTAAAGACCTAAACGTAAGGCCAGACACTATAAAAGTCTTAGAGGAAAACATAGGCAGAGCACTGTATGACAGAAAGCACAGCAAGAGCCTTTGTGAGCCACCTCCTAGAGAAATGGAAATAAAAACAAAAATAAACAAATGGGATCTAATGAAACCTAAAGGCTTTTGCACAGCAAAGGAAACCATAAACAAGATGAAAAGACAACCCTCAGAATGAGAGAAAATATTCGCAAATGAAGCAACTGACAAAGGATTAATCTCCAAAATTTACAAGCAGCTCATGCAGCTCAATATCAAAAAAACAAACAACCCAATCCAAAAATGGGCAGAAGACCTAAACAGACATTTCTCCAAAGAAGATATACAGATTGCCAACAAACACATGAAAGGATGCTCAACATCAAAATCATTAGAGAATTGCAAATCAAACGCACAATGAGGTATCACCTCACACCACTCAGAATGACCATCGTAAAATATCTACGAACAATGAATGCTGGAGAAGGTGTGGAGAAAAGGGAACCCTGTTGGGAAGGTAAACTGATACAGCCACTCTGGAGAACAGTATGGAGTTTCCTTAAAAAAACTAAAAATAGAACTACCATACAACCCAGCTATCCCACTCTTTGGCATATACCCTAAGAAAACCATAATTCAAAAAGAGTCATTTACCAGAATGTTCACTGCAGCTCTATTTACATTAGCCAGGACATGGAAGCAACCTAAGTGTCCATCGACAGATGAATGGATAAAGAAGATGTGGCACACATATACAACGGAATTGTACTCAGCCATAAAAAGAAATGAAATTGAGTTATTTGTAGTGAGGTGGATGGATCTAGAGTCTGTCATACAGAGTGAAATAAGTCAGAAAGAGAAAAACAAATACCGTATGCTAACACATATATATGGAATCTAAAAGAAAAAAGAAAAAACTCGTTATGAAGAACCTAGGGGCAGGACAGGAATAAAGACGCAGTCATAGAGAATGGACTTGAGGACACGGGGAAGGGCAAGGGGAAGCTGGGACGAAGTGAGAGAGTGGCATGGACTTATATATACTACTAAATGTAAAACAGATAGCTAGGGGGAAGCAGCCGCATAGCACAGGGAGATCAGCTGGGTGCTTTGTGACCACCTAGAGCAGTGGGGTAGGGAGGGTGGGAGGGAGACGCAAGAGGGAATAGATATGGGGATATATGTATATGTATAGCTGATTCACTTTGTTATAAAGCAGAAACTAACACACCGTTGTAAAGCAATTATACTCCAGTAAAGATATTTTTTAAAATGTATACATATGTATAATTGAATCACTTTGCTGTAGAGGAGGAGAAAATAACACAACATTGCAAATCAGCTATACTTCAATTAAAAAAAAGATTCCTTTCATTATGGCTACAATGATGCAAAATGAATGGGAAAAGAAAATCAATTGTATCTAGGGCCTATGTTGTGATACTTCCTGAAAGGTATTAAAGGATTTTAAAATATCACTGTTTAATTAAGCGTAACTCTGCCATGTGCTACCTGTGTGACTAGGCAAGTCACTCATGATCAACTGTGTAGTTACGGCCTCATCTGTCCTCTTAGCATATCCACAGAGACTACCATCATACAGCTGGTATAAAGATTAAATGAGACAATACATGTAAAGCCCTTAGCACCTAAGACACGCTCAATAAATGACGTGACAGGTATTACTGGCACCTCATCATCATTCACTTTATCACTGATGATAAAATGCAAATTCTGTCGAGTTACTCCCCTGCTCAGAACAGCTTGCCACCGCTCTTGACATAACCTCTGAAGTCTTCACAGTGGCCCCGAGGCCCTGCCAGTCTACCCCCTGGCTCCTCTGTGACATCTCCTCCTCCTTCCCATGTTCATTCCTTTCCAGTCCGGCTGGCCAGCTGGCTGATGGAGCGCACTGAGCACGTGCACTGGGGATCTTTGCACTTGCCTTTCCTCCTCCCTGGGGCCCCCCGCCCATAGTCTCTGCATGACTGGGCCCCTCACTCCATTAGGTCTCAGCTCAAACATCACCTTCTCTGATCCTGCTAAATTAAAGACCATCCCTTGCCATGTATCCTCCCCACCCTTTTCCCTATAGCCTCTGTCTACTTGACAGACTATGCAGTTACTCATTTGTTTATTATACGACATTGAATGGAAGCTTCAAGAGAGCAGCCACTTCACCTGGCCTGTTTTCTTTTGTGCCTTAAACACGGAAAAGTGTCCACATATTAAATAAATTATTTTAGCTAAAAATGTATATATTGGACAATGGTTGCTTAAACAGAGAGATACTAAGTTTCCTAAACATAAAACTTTATATTCAGAGTATGAACATAGGCTAAAGAAGAATGTCAGGCTAAAGTTGTACAGTTTTATCTCTAAGTCCAGTAAATTTCAACAAAAATATTTTTTTATATTAAAATGATTTGGCTTGGATAACGACATCCTTCTCAGTAAAGTCATAGTCACCGCTATCTTTTGTGCTATGATTCCCCCTATCCTCCTAGCAGGAATCTCTGTGAATTAGTCGGGTTCTTAGTCAATCAGATACAGAGAAGGGACTTACGTCTCTCATAGGCTACCAAGTTCCCCCAAATGTGAAACAAACTACTGGTTTGTTCTTATCCAGTGATTATTCATTATGCACATGGCCAAACAAGGGGGAAAATTCCTTTAAGGCATGAGTGATCTTCCTGGAGCACAGCTGTTGTTCTCCGTCACCAGGTGTTTCTAACTGGCTACTTCCACTTTGTGCTAAGCAGACTGTGGTCAAACCGTCATTGCATATAAATTTAGTGACGAGAAATACCCTCTCCAAACTGAATTTAGATGAGATTAAGATTGTGCTATAGCTCTATGAATATGGTTATTTGAGGGGAAAAAAAGCATCCAAATGTAAAAAGAGGTATTACTAAGAGGCAATGCATTCTGCAGAACCTCTGAGGGTTTTGGGAACAAGAGCCTTCAGGAAAAGGAGAAGAACCTAGAGATCTCAAGTCCTAAGCCAAGGGCCTATGTACAGACAGAAAAGGCAGTCACCTCCCTGATGTGACCTTGAATCTCTACCAGCCTAAAATATTTCTCCTGCCACAATGTGTGAAGTTTCCAACCATGTCATTATACATTTTAAGTCCTCAAAACGTTCTGAGCAAAATAAAAAAGACATTACCTAGAAGGAAAATGTTTAAAGAGTGGAGTCACAAACTCAAGTTCCAACATCACCAACAAATAAGGTAATTGTAGGCCAAGTGTAAGAATCTTAACATTCCAAAATTCTCTCTCTAACTCTTCAATACTGGAACTGATACAATCCCAGTGCAGGGAAGCCATCAGGGAGTGGGAGAGAAATGGGAAGGCCATGCCCCATTTAAGGGAGGGAAGGCACTAGCCACTGCTACCCGATCTTCCACCTTTTTCAGAGAAGCTAGGTTTTTTTGTTTTTTTTTTAACATATATATATATATAATTTATTTATTTATTTAGCTGCATCAAGTCTTAGCTGCAGCGTGCGGGATCTTCATTGCAGCGTGCAGGATCTTTTCATTGCGGTGCATGGGCTTCTCTCTAGTTGTGGTGTGCGGGTTCAGTAGTTGCAGTGCGTGGGGTTGCCCCGCGGCATGCAGGACCTTAGTTCCCCAACCAGTGATTGAACCCACGTCCCCGGCATTGGAAGGTGGTGGATTCTTAACCACTAGACCACCAGGGAAGTCCCACAGAAGCTAGGATATTTTAAACATATGTTCCCAACTTTAGAAAGATGTTTCAAACAGTTTGTAGGAGAAAGATCCCATTCCCACTGGCCGTATCTGGCTCTGAAAGCTCTAGTAGCTACAGACATCATGACATAGGTGGGTCTGTTCTTTCATTCCACGTGCCAGACCCTGTTCTAGGTGCGTGGGATCCCCAGTGAAGAAAGGAGACAAACGCCCCTGTAGAACATTCATTCTAGGGGAAGACAGACAATTAAACCTGCGAGAATAAGATGCAGTATAAGTAATTTTCAACGAGGGGTCTTAGATGGAAACCGTCCTTATGCTGCAAATATGACGAGTCGTGGCCCTGAATCCATGTGTGGAGTTTCCTTAGTTTTCTATGCAACAATCTCATGGATAGAGTATATACGTGCTTCTTTTTCAGTTTAGATTTGGTGCTAGGTGTGGGGTAGGGGGGTGGGTAGGCTTCTAGAAGAGTAAGTTTGGAGGTGGTGTCAGGTACGGACACAGCACTAGGGGAGATGGAGAAATAACAGGCATCCCCGACCTTGCTTTTCTCTCCTTTCTTTCTCAAGAAGCTGTATCATTGTCTGCAACAAATTATTTTTCAAATCAGGGGAATAAAAGAGCTGCTTAGAATGTTGACAGTCTCACAGTTTAAGGCAATAAGGAAAACAAACCAGAGTACTAAAATGAGATGTTTCGCGTAACATCAATTCTGTTTTCCCAAGTTCTTTATCGAGTCTAGGTGTACACTGTGATGATGGTGATTTACTGGAGGGGCCAGAAGAGAGTGGAATGGTAAGTTTGCTTGGTGACCTACCTACAGCATACAATAATTTCCCTGTCACTGATAGAACTGTGTTGCTTTTCTTACATTTTAATTTTCTCTGTTAAAGAACAATATTTATTTCTCACAATTCTGTGTCGCAGGGAGAAAGCAACACAGCTTCTGTAGAAGGTGTTTTTTGTTTAAGAGATATTTATGTGGATTGTACTTAATGCAGCCTTTACTGAATAAAGGCCATTTGCTTTTGTGTAAATCTTTAATGCCTTGGCATTTTGTTTCCTGGTTCATTTCATGGCCACTGTCTCATTAGTTATCATAAAATTGCCCCACTATAACAATTCTGAAATTCATAAGTGCTGTAGCCTACCAAGTGAAGCAGAAATGGCCCTTTCCATTCAATGGTTGTGGCCCCAAAGAATGCAAATCAGAACTCAAGAGACTTAAAGGCCGAGTTGTAAGCCCAGCTCTGCCACTTAAATGTCATGGACAAGTTGCTAGTGTCCTGTGTTTCAGTTTCCTCCTCTGGAAAATAATGATAACACCTACCTCCCACATAGTTATGAGGGCCACATGAAAAGGGCACAGTGCTTGGGTGAATCAGAATCACTGCAGTCAGATCTTTGACGGTTCCTTGTCATGTAGAGGCTGCTGGGGATTCAAGCTTCCAGTGGGATGGCTGCTTTGGGCAAGTTAAATACAAGTATAGTAGAGTGGACAGAGCTTGCGTTTTGCGGCAGGTGGACCTGAGTTGAATTTCTGCTCTGCCACTTATTAACTGAAAGACTTTGGGGAAGTCACTTAACTGCACTGAGCCTTGCCCATAAAATTGGAATGATAAGATTTATCTTACCAGGTGGTCGTAACTATTGGACACAATGAACATGAGAGATGAACACAGTGACAAACACATGCCAGGCACCCACGGATGGCTGCTATTTATTACTGATTGGCTAGAAGCAAAGGCTAGTAGCCACCGCTCCAGCTCTCTGACTTGGGATGAATAATACAGAATTTCAAGCAAAATGCTCTTTTCTTGCTTAAGAATGTCAACAACCATTCTCAGTAGACGATAATTCTCCCTGTGATCATTTTCATGTCAGATCAGGTGTCCTCTGCTCAAAACCTCACTGTTTTCCCATTTTACTCACCTAGAGCTGATGTCCTTACCCTAAAGCTTTTTCACAGGAGGGTGTTCCCTATGTCTGACCCAAAGTTATTTTATTTGTTCTTTCAGCTCATTTTGTTTTATTTACTCCTCAGGAGAAAAAGAGAGAAACTGGTTGATAAGTCTGCACATACTGGGAGTTAAGGGGGGTAGGTGTGAGGGGAAAGGTACTTATGATTATTCTCGCTTTTTTTTTTTTTTTTTTTTGGCTGCGTTGGGTCTTCGTTGCTGCGAGTAGGCTTTCTCTAGTTGTGGTGAGCAGGGGCTACTCTTCGTTGTGTTGCGCGGGTTTCTCCTTGCGGTGGCTTCTCCTGTTGCGGAGCACAGGCTCTAGGCGCTCAGGCTTCAGTAGTTGTGGCACGTGGGCTCAGCAGTTGTGGCACACAGGCTCTAGAGCGCAGGCTCAGTAGTTGTGGCGCACAGCCTTAGTTGCTCCGAGGCATGTGGGATCTTCCCAGACCAGGGCTCGAACCCGTGTCCCCTGCGCTGGCAGGTGGATTCTTAACCACTGCGTCACCAGGGGAGTCCCCTCACCTAATTCTTTTCACACTTAATGATCATAGGTTATGCAATCTTTGATCTGATTAACTGAGTTACTTCTCCAATGCTAAAGGAAAGATAATGATAGTGGTCTGTTTAACAAGGTAAGTTTTCTGAGAGCAAAGATTCCTTAAGTTCTAGGCTCCATATAGTGACGTGCAGCAGGTTCCCTGCTTGCACAATATATCCAGTTCTCTGCATTGCTACCAGATTGCCAGTTTAAAAGGCAAACTGCATTATGCCACTGCTCTGCTGAGTGTGTTCACTAGTGGCTCCTCCCCTCCACATCTTCTGGGATGCACTTAACTCACAAGGTACAGTAAGCCCTCCACAACCTGGCTCCTGCTGCTCCCACTAGGTGCCCCATGCTCCTGTGACGTGGGACTCCTCGCCATTCCCGGCATTCCTCCTATTTTCTTGTGCCTTTATCGTTTGGCATACTGCTTCCTCTGCTGTTTAAAACTTTAAAATTTTTTATTGAAGTATACTTGATGTGCAATATTGTGTAAGTTACAGGTGTACAACACAGTGATTCACAATTTTTAAAGGTTATACTCTTTATAGTTCTTATCAAATATTGGCTCTATTCCTTGTGTTGTACAATACATCCTTGTAGCTTATTTTATACGTAAGAGTCTGTACATTTTTTTCCTTTTTGTTTCGTGGTACGCGGGCCTCTCACTACTGTGGCCTCTCCCGTTGCGGAGCACAGGCTCCGGACGCGCAGGCTCAGTGGCCATGGCTCACGGGCCCAGCCGCTCCGTGGCATGTGGGATCTTCCCGGACCGGGGCACGAACCCGCGTCCCCTGCATCGGCAGGCGGACCCTCAACCACTGCGCCGCCAGGGAAGCCCGAGTCTGTACTTCTTAATCCCCTACCCCTATCAAGCCCCTCCCCGGCTTCCCTCTCCCCATTGGTAACCACTAGCTTGTATCTGTGAATCTGCTCCTTTTTGCGTTATATTCATTAGCTTGCTGTATTTTTTAGATTCCACATATAAGTGATAACATAGAGTATTTGTCTTTCTCTGTCTGCCTTACTTCACTAAGCATGATACCCTCCCAAGTCCATCCATGCTGATGCACATGGCAGAATTTCATTCATTTTTTATGGCTGACTAGTATTCCATTGTATATACATACCACATCTTCTTTATCCATTAATTTGTTGATGGACACTTAGGTTGCTTCCATATCTTGGCAATTATAAATGATGCTGCTGTGAACACTGGGGTGCATGCATCTTTTCAAATTAGTGTTTTTGATTTTTTCTGGATATATAGCCAGGAGTGGAATCGCTGGGTCATACGGTAGTTCTATATTTAGTTTTTTGAAAAACCTCCATACTGTTTTTCACAGTGGCTGCACCAATTTACATTTCCACCAACAGTGTAGGAGGGTTCCCTTTTCTCCACATCCTTGCCAACATCTGTTATTTGTGGCCTTTTTGACAATAGCCATTCTGACACATGTGAGGTGATATCTCACTGTGTTTTTTTTTAAGATTCTCTTTTCTTTCTTTTTTTTTTTTTTTTTGATGTGGACCATTTTTAAAGTCTTTATTGAATTTGTTACAGTATTGCTTCTGTTTCTTTTATGTTTTGGTTTTTTGGCCCTGAGCCATGTGGGATCTTAGCTCCCTGACCAGGGATCGAACCCACACCCCCTGCACTGGAAGGTGAAGTCTTAACCACTGGACCACCAGGGAAGTCCCCTCATTGTGGTTTTGATTTGCATTTCTCTGATGATTAGCAATGCCGGGCATCTTTTCATGCGCCTGTTGGCCATCTGCAGGTACTCTTTGGAAGAATGTCTATTCAGGTCTTCTGCCCATTTTTCAATTGGGTTGTTTGTTTTCTTAATGTTGAGCTGTATGAGCTGTTTATATATTTTGGATATTAACCCCTTATTGGTCATATCACTTGCAAATATTTTCTCCCATTCAGTAAGCTGCCTTTTCTTTTTTGTTGATGGTTTCCTTTGCTGTGCAAAAGCTTTTAAGTTTAATTAGGTCCTATTTGTTTATTTTTGCTTTTATTTCCTTTGCTTTGGGGGATAGATCCAAAAAAATATTGCTACGATTTACGTCAGAGTATTCTACCTGCATTTTCCTCTAGGAGTTTTATGGTTTCTGGTCTTACATTTAGGTCTTTAATCCATTTTGAGTTTATTTTTTAATATGGTGAGAGAAAATGTTCTAATTTCACTCTTTTACATGTAGTTATTAGAAAGAGAAATTAAGGAAATAATCCCATTTACAATCACATCAAAAAGAATAAAATACCTAGGAATAAACCTACTCAAAGGTGTAAAAGATCAGTTCTCAGAAAACTATAAGACACTGATGAAAGAAACTGAAGATGATACAAACAGATGGGGAAAGACATACCATGTTCTTGGACTGAAAGATTATTATTAAAATGACCATACTATTCAAGGCAATCTACAGATTCAATGCAATCCCTATCAAAAATACCAAGGGCATTTTTCACAGAACTAGAACAAATAATTTTAAAATTTGTATGGAAATACAAAAGACCCCAAATAGCCAAAATAATCTTGAGAAGGAAGAACAGAGCTGAAGGAATCATGATCCCTGACTTCAGACAATACTACAAAGCTACAGTAATAAACACAGTATGGTACTGGCACAAAAACAGACACAGAGATCAATGGAACCAAATTGGGAACCCAGAAATAAACCCACGCACTTATGGTCAATCAATCTACGACAAAGGAGGCAAGAACATACAATGGAGAAAAGACAGTCTCTTCAATAGATGTGCTGGGAAAACTGTTTCCTCTGCTTTGAATGCTTCCTCCTCCTGCCTTTCTCCTTCCCAAACACTACCTCTGTAAATGTCTTTCCTTTCTTCAAAAACTGAGCTTTACAATGACCTCCCATGTGAAGCCCTCCACGTGGCCCTCTCCTCCATGGAGTGGCGAGCACTTTTTCTGCAGAGCTCCAACAGCACTGTGTTCACAAACGTGGGACACAGTACTGGAATCATTGGCTGGCAGTCTGCTTAACTCTACCAAACTCCGTGCTTCTTGAGGGCAGTGACCTAATCTTTTCCATAGTGTTTCTCTCAAGTAACACCTAGTAGCTACTCTACTTATCTGACAGATGGCTAAACTGACAGCAAGGGACCCAAACTAACAGAATACACTCCCTGCTCACTATCTCCCCGTTGAGGGACCAGGGCCCATTTCCTGGCACAGCAATTTCTAATCTTCCATTTTCTTTTTGCAGCAAAATGAAAGAGTCCAGTAGAATCAAAGGGCAAGAAAATACTGTTTTTCATCCTGTTACAATGTATCCTGTTTTAGACTGATACATCATTTAGATTGATATATCACAGGCACAAAGAACATAAACCCTTGAGTTTCATTTATATCAGACTGAATTTTCTGAATACAGTAATTACAAGAATGTAAAGTTTTTATAAGTAAAATGACACTTCCAGAAAATAGACTAAGAACATTCATCATCTAGATGTACTGAGATATCCAACATTTTATCCCCAAGAGGGTGGCATTCATGCATTGAAAGTGGCAGAAGGAGGTCACTCTTCAAAGAAAGTGGGGGTTTTATGCCAAACATAATTAAGTCATATTTATGGATGCCCACCTGGGAGGTAGTAAATTGTGAAATGAGCGGAAGGGACAGAGGTTGGAGTATCTTCCTAGTATTCTTTACACAGTCTATTACACTTTAACATACCATGGTTTATGGACCTGACGCGGTTGGTATAAACCAACAGGACGCACAGTAAAGAAGCTGTTTTTATTAACAGCTCTACAGATAGACGAGCTGGTGACACTCACAAGGAAACAAAGGGACCACACTCCACTTCATGTGGTATCCATCTGATGAGATGAGCACGGCAGCCACTTTTCATTTCTTAGAAAATTGCCCTGTCATGCACTTATTCATACTGGAATAATAATTTGAATTATTGAATAACTGGAATTAGAGAAACCTCCCTGGTTATGTAATGGAAAGAATTACACTATTCTTTTATATTCTATGACGACTGTAATAATTATTTGTGTAGGTGATGAGTACAGTTTAAGGGACGACAATATAAATCTAAGTGTTCATCGGATTATGCACCTGGTTTTTTCTCCAGAGCAACTATTGCAAAAGTAAACATATTATCCGTTCACAATTCTAGGAAGTAATCAGGTTACGAGTATCACTTGGGATCTAAATGAAGTAAATTTATCTACCATTCACAAGTCAACCCACTGTGAACACATTATGACACTTTTTTGTTTCAATATATCTCCATCTTCGATGAGACTTTTGCCCCAATAGGTAAGTCTTTCACCCACTCACAATATTGACACAACACTCAACTTTAGACTTTAGAAGGAATTCTGTTCATTATTTTTAAAGGCAACCATTTAATTAGCTGCTAATATTTTACTACCTTTTTTCCTCTGCTTCTCTGTAGTTCAGTGAAATCTCTAAAGACTGTACAACTGTCCGTACAAAGCAATTATTTTTGGTTTCAAGGTGATACAGATGCAATTATTTGAGAAAGTTGATAGGACAGTATCACATACAACCTAGCTATGACCTAGTCCAGCAATTTAATTTTACAGAAATGAGAAAATGGATACCTGAGTTGATGGAGTTACTCTCCTGGGTCATGTTAATAGTGGCAGAATCCAGGTCTCTTGACTCATAATCCAATATATTTCCAATGACCCCTGCTGCTTTCCAAGGGGGGTAGGGTTTTTCTCCAGAATTCTCAAACACCAAGGTGGTATATTGGGGCTGTGCTGTACTGCACATTTTCCATAGGAATATATACATCAGAGAGTAAGTGCCAAGATGGAATTTCACTCTAAAGTTCCTGACTCTTGATGCTTCAAAACAGACGATGGGGGTAAAATTTTAGAATGATCTGTGAGGGGCTCATTAACATTAATGGGAGTCAGGTGGCTGCATTCTCAAACAGGGCCTGAGATTCTCCACGTTACCTCATCTTCTAGGCCCATACATACCTTTAACTTATCAGCATTAATAAAAGTGACATGTCTTTTGTAAAGATGTTTTTTCTTAGTTCTTTTTCATAGATACTTCTAAACAAGCGTCTATATAAAATATGATTTTTACTTAGAGAACAATTATACATAAATCCTGTTTCCTATAGTGTCTACCTTTTCTCCCTGCCATCTCAATCCCAATGGGAAGGCTCAGACCTTCTACAATGCTTTAGAGGTTTTTCTTTAGGGGTCATGGAGGAATAGTGAACTCCATCCGTGGGCTCATCGTTCATGAAGCAGCCACCAAATGAATCATCATTTAGGAAATATTAGGAATTGCCAAGAATCTAGCTTTGTGAAAAGAGGCTGCCCCTATTCTGGTTCATCCAGAATCCTGGTGAGATTTCAAAGACAATGGGGTACAGAGTCTCAAGGCTCTAAATAAGTATTTGGTGACAAACTGCAGGTATACTAATATTGGAAGAACATCTCCTTTCCCAAACAACTCTGTCCTGTTTTGGTATTAGCACTAGCCTAAAGATGCATAATTACATGGACTATGTGTGTGTGTTTGTGTTTAACTTTGTATTCAAAACGCTTAGCACTTGAGACTATAAGCTTACGATTAATAAATCAATGGCTTTTTGCTCCATTCATTGGTGAGAATGACTACGAAAGGAGTTGCTAGTTTGAATTTGTAAGGAGGTTCATGAGCAAAGTGGTAACAGGCTCCAAGCTCATTCTTCTCTGATTTAAAAGCAGTGCACTCAAAAGCAAGGGCCTCGTTTATTTGTTTGTGTATTTCACAGCATTTTAATACTTGGCTTTCAACAAATCTTTCTTTAAGCCCACATTAACAAATCGGGGAAAAAAGTTCACCAATTGGCTTCTCTGGGTTTCCCATAACTTCCTTTGGTGACTCTCCATGTACTTAGAGTCGTCACTTGATTCTTTGTACTTCAACTTATCCGTCTGTCCACTGGATAAAATGAAACCTTACAATTAAGAACCCTGGAGTGACTAGAAACCTAGGAAATTACCTAGTGTAAACCTCTCATGCAATAGTTTAAAAGTGAGCTAAGTTAAATAAGAGGATAATGAATACATAAATATTGGATTTTATGCTAATAGGACAGTGTACAGGACTGTGACCTCTTCAGCCCCGCTGCCACTAGGTGTGGCACCCAAGGACAGTCAATCCACTGGTTGATCAGCTGCTGAGGAAGCAGTTTAATACAACTGACTAGTGGGGGCAGGGATGATGACGATGATGAACAACATTCACTGAGGCATATTCAGTGTGTGCCAAGGGATTTACACATCATTCAACCTCGTTAGTGAACATATCAGGTGGGTTCTATATTGTAGATAACAGCGGAGTCATAGCTTCACGCTGTTCTATTACTTATTAGCTGTTGGCCTTGGGCAAACTATTTAACTTGGATAAGAATGAGTTTTCTAATCTATAAATGGAGGTAGTGATAGGACCCATATTAGACAGTGGTTATAATAATTAAATGAGACATTTGTAAGGTACTCAGCCATTGCGCATGGCACATTAGCTCAGTAAATGTTCATTATTACTACAATCATTACTATCACCACCACAGCAATTCTTCGTCCAAATGACGCTTGCTTGTTCAACTTTCCTTGGGCTCCCATGAGACTTGTCTGAATAACTGAACATCCTGTTTTTTCTTTAGTGACATTTGAATTCCCACAATAAACTCCCCAAGACCTGAAGCAAACGTAGTAGATCCAAACACCCGGAATCATGCTTTCAAAGGATGTCATGAGGAAAAGCTAAGACGTGGTTACAAGTGAAAAAATTCAGAATATAAAGCAGTAGATATGCTGTGACTAAAATTATATTAAAATGTACGTCACAGAAATAAGTAACATATCTATTAAAAAATATCAGAAGGTAATACTACAGTCACTATTTCTGCCTCTCTGGTTGATAGGTTGTTTTTCCTTTGTTTTTTAATTTTTTAAAAAGAATTTGCATCACTTTATATAATCAGATAAAGGAACAATAGATGCTATTTGGAAGCAGCAGCACAGCACACTGAAAATAAGTGACTTGCCTAAGGTCCTACAGCTAGTTTGGGGGAAAAAAGAACGAACTTGTTCCCTTGTTCCAGTTTCCACTATTCCACGTTGCTATCCTTCATAGGTTCCTACTTAAAAACTATAAAACTGTCATATCACTACAGAGTGGGAAATTAGAGAAATAAGAAGTTATAACTGAAAAACAAGCATTTGAATGAATGTTATATTTAAAGGCATAGTCACCTATTGTACATTAATGTCACTTATTTATACCTTATACATACACACACACACACACACACACACACACACACACACATGAAATTCTACCATCTCTATAAAGTAACCATCCTACATATTTGTATGAATTGTCCAGAAATATATCCAATATGATGGGTGGTTTTAATATTTTAAAGAATAAAACTCAGATAAAAAGCTGTTATGCATGGTCAGAGATCTTAATAGCTTAAGACGGATCTTAACTAATCAAAAACAAAGAGAGGAAAAAAAAGCCAAACTCACATATCAGATAAAATATAAGGTGGCACCCATACCTTTACAAAAGAAACGTCTTCTTCGTCTACATTTATTTATATGAAACCTCTGACATCTTTATAGCAAAAAACCAAAAAGGATGTTTGTTAAATGATAGAAGCTCTCCCTCTAGAAAAATAAGTGCTTAGATGTTTAGCTATGAATACGAATGGACCACCAGAATGTCCAGTAAACCATCATGGAACACCCATTGCTACCGTTAAACCAGTCTTCTTTTAGGACCTTGGCAAAGCTAACCGCACTAGGAAACCGCATTTACAGGGCCACAGTAGCTGAAAAAAGGCTCACTTCCCTGATATCTGCTATTGCTTTGAATATCGAAATACTTTCTTATCTACTTTTCTTTCATGTGGTCAAGAATTTGTTCTAGCTGGGGATTTAAACTGACCCACTAGAAGTGGTACCCAAGAACTACCATAACTTCAATAGTTGTGATGTTACGAAGAATCTAGGTGCAGGGAAAGTAAGCAATAGTGTTTCTTGGGAGATATTTCCAAGAAGAGAAAATAGTGGGAGAACTGGGATTCCCTAAGAAGATACTGTAGAAGATATCTTTCCATATTAAAGCACATTTAATTTGTTCCGCCTGTAAAAGTTACACAGAAGGACCATTAGCTCAGGTGGTCATCATCAGAGTAAGTAAAAGGAAACAAAGAAATGAGGCTAGGTTTTAAGACTGACCACACTGCTTATAAGGCTACTGAGGTGAAGGTGCTGATGGTGAGGTTAACAGAATTCCAGGTGGCTCCTTTGGAGTCATCGTTCAACAATAATTGTCACCCTCCTTTCTGTCGTTTTTATGTTTTCCCCAGATTTTAAATGAATAAACCCTCATTGTAGAACATTTGTATATTTGCGGAAAAAAAGAAATAAGAAAACGAAAATAGTGTGTAAGTCTTTCTCTGTGTAATGGCCTCTATGGATATTCTGATTCATGTCCATTAATGTAGGTATATATTTATGATCATGTACTCATTTGTGGTTTTTTACATAGTTGAAATGATACTGAATATATAATTCAGTTGCTCGCTTTTTCATTTAATGTGTCAAAGGATAGGTCAACTTTTAAATGAATACTTTTATAGATAATTTATAATTACTGAAAATACTTGCTGAAAAATAAGCCTTTATTCCAAAGCAGGTATGGAACCTATGCAAATAAAACAAAATAATTTTCTAGAAATGCAAGATAACGTTTCAAAATAATTTTCTGACAGTATTTCTTAAGTGAGATCTTGTAGGAGAAAAATGCTTGGTTATGAAACACTATTAAAACATTATCAAGTATAATTAAAGCAGATTTTTATCTTTTGATTCAACTTGGAAGTAATCCATTGCTTTACCCTTTAGTCTTCCTCTTTTTGAGGCTTAGTAGAGAAATGTTTTAGATGGCCACAAGTATTAAAATCATAAATGCTGCAAAATAAGTTAAAATTTCTGTGCACTGTGCTTAAACCTAATATACCTGTTCTGTGTTTGGAAAATACAGGATAAAGAAAATATCCTCAATAGGAAAAAATGTTCAGGGTCAGTAAATGCTTGGAAGCAAGTGAGAAACCTCTGAGCATATGACAAGCCACACACACACACCTCATAGGAAAGAGGTCTCCCTGAACATCTGAGAGAGGGGGAGATATCTGGTCAGTTGGAGAAATGCCACTGTCTCCCTTAGGTGGGAGCCTGAAGCTAGGTGTGCAAATAGCAGGAAGCTGATTTCAGAAAGGAGAAAAAAAAAGAGAGAGAGAGATCATGAAACCAGAGGCTTGAAATGTTTTACTGGAGAAAAACCATGGCATTACCTCCTCCTGTGGAATGATAACAATGATTTATGAAGCTGAAGTCATTTCTTGTGATTGTGCTTCGGGGAGATTGGTTTCACATGAGCTGGGAAGCCAGGCAATGCAAGCTGAAGAAGAGCCCCACATGTTCTACTGAGGCTGGGATCTGCCCTTTTCAAGGGGATTCCAGAGCCCGGCGGAGGGGGGAGGAAAAGCTATTGCTTTCTGATCCACGAACCACCTTCTTCCCTCCCACAAGCTCTTTAGGTAGACACACGGCTCTTTCATTCTCTCTCTCCTTTTAAAAGTATTACTACTTCTACTATGTGGGAGCAGAAGCTCATTGTAAATGCGCAGCGGGATAGTAGCAAAGCCGAGATTAATTCCCCGTGGATTTATAAGGGTCGTTCTCACCCAAGATGACTTGTCCCGTTTCAAAGGTGCTTGTGCTGCTGTTTTTATGGCTGGTCACTACCTTTATTCTGGCATATGGTGGCTGGCGCCATGACACGGAGTGAACATTTTATACCTGAATTAAAGTGGATATTTGACAGTTTCTGTCAGAAAGTTCAGAGCAAAGAATTTGTGGGACAAGATTTATTGCATATTTTATATGGGACACATCTGTTTCTTTGCTAGCTTTGTTCCTCCCCTTAAAAAAATTTAAAGAAGTTTTCTAAAGAAATATAACGATGGATAGAAAAAAAGAATTCCAAAAGCTGGAGAAAAATATGGTCAAAAGTTGGGTGTTTAGGAGCTAATTTAAAAAACAAAGCAAAAAACCAAAAAAGAACCACTTCTTATTTGGAGAGGGAAAAATGACTCATGGTCATGAATAAAAGCTCAGTGAAACAATGCTGTTATCATTGGCAATTATTTTATGGTTGGTTTAATGCCATTTATATAATGAAGTTAAAAATTTAAGTGCATAACCTACCATTTTCTGCATACTTGAAACAGGACTAGAAAGAATAATGTGCCTTTGATGTACTTTTAAAGATTTCGCCATTCCAAATGGTGGACTAAATAATAAAAGTCCAACCACATCGGTGTTGAACAAAAAAATTGCAGATATTTAAACATTTAAAATGGATACGCCTAAAGATAAACGCAGACAATTTCCAACCCGAATCCATCAACACAATGTGAAGGGCATATGTAAACTTCATCGTCATCTAAAAACTCTCCCCATTGTAGCAAGTGAGTGCCATAACAGAGATTTGTGATTACATAAACACTGGGCTCAACCTGGAACCTTGTATTAACAGACAGGCTACTTTTTTTCTTTTAACTGTGACTAGAGAGCTTTTAATTCTGAATACTGCAAAACTGAAAAGAAAACTTCCAGTTCTAAAGGTTTTGAAAAATTAATTTTTAATTGCTTTAGGTAATAAGCATTCTCCTTGTAAAAATATTAAACATCGCAGATAAAGTCCTCTTCCAGAGCCCCCTGCACCCCATCCTCAGTCACTCCCCATCCCTCCCATGCTCGTTACCTCCCGAGACTCAAGTGCTGTTACTGGCCTGAAGTATATCCTTCCAAACGTTTCTTCTGAGTGCCCCTGTGCAAATGGGCAAGATCTTTCTAAGTCAGACACAGAGAGAAGACGACTTGCTCGGCTCATCGGGTATGCAAGGTTTTAATTTTGGCTGAGACTGTCAAACAGTCCTCCACAGAGAGAGTACCATGTCACACTCCTAACAGCGAATAACTCATATTTTAAAACTTTAAATTTTGCAAGTCACACAGGTTTCAGTACAAATCCTTACGACATATATTGCAAGTACTTTTTCTTATTCGTTTGCTTGCCTTTTGACTCTGTTTACAATCTTTCATTTATAAATTTAATTCTGAAGTAGTCAAATTAATAAATATTTTCCTCATGTCATTTGCTTTTTAAATCATTAAAAAAAAAAAGGCCTTTGCTACTCCCAAGGTCATAAAGCTGCCTTGTATTTTCTTATATATTTTTTGCCTTTGTCTTTTTAGATTTAGTTCATTAATCATTTGGAATTGTGTGGGGCAGGACTCTTACTTTGGAAATGGATAGGAACTGTTCAAACAGCATTGATTTCCTAAAAGATAATCAGTGTAACGCAAAGAGTGGCAGTTTTGTCTTGTCCTCGCTTATATTTAGACGTGTCATTTCTTTTTCCTTGACACTGCCCTGGTTAGAGCTTTCAGCCTCTGGTAAAGTTGACCCATTCATGTTCACTGTGGATTTATCTCTGTCATATTTATTTTAGTACTTTTATTTACCAAACTTTCTAGCTATTTCCTTTTCCCCACTTCCTAACTTCTTTTGTCTAATTCAACAAATTGTCTTTGTTTCATTTTTCCTTTACTGGTCTGTTAACGATTAATTTTAACTTTTTGATTGGTGAATATGTCTAAAAATTTCAAGACCCGTAACACAAGTATCTAGAGCTGCTAGGGTTTCTTAGAGCTCTGTGCCCTAACTCTGAACAATGTAAAAGTGGCCTGGCTTTTCCTTTCTCCCCCTGCTAAAACCTTATGGCCACATTCTATGCCACATCCCACGTTGATATCATCTGCAATTTTATTCCAGATTACCAAAAATAAATCTTTTATAGTTAATATTTAACCGTAATTTAATACATTTCTTCATTATACCTTTTGCCACTCCACTTCTTCCTGGATTCATTTTTTTACTGGACAGCGCAGCCTCAAGCGTGGATTTATGAAGAGTAAACTTCCGAGGCCCTGTGTGTCTCAAAAGAATTCACTTTTCTCTTTCACTTTGAGGACGGTTTGGCTAAATGTAGAATTCTAGCTTAAAATTATTTTCCTTCAGAATTTGAATTTATGGCTTCATTGTTTTTTTTGTATCCAGTGTTGCTGAGAAGTTTGTTGTTTAGCTCAGAATTTTTCTAAATCCTTGTTTCTCAAAGTGGATTATAAAGAGCAAAGGGTGTGTGTGCATTTATCTTTTGTCGCTCTGAAGGGCTCTTTCAGTAAAAAATGCAATGTCTTTCTTCATTTCTAGGGAGTAACCTCACATTGTTTGAGTCTTTCTTCCTCTCTTCTCTTGACTTGTATTAAATAGATGTTAGATTAAATAGATGAAATTTCTAAAAACATTTTCTATATCTCAACATTTCTGCATACTTTCCATATATTTCTGTTTATGCTCTACTCTAGAAAAAGTCCTTGATTTGATCTTTCAATTCACTAATTGCTCTTCAGTGATGTCTATTCTACCACTGTGTGCATTCACTGATTTTCAAAAATTCCATCAACCAAAACTTTCATTTCTATGTTCTCTACTGGATTCCTTTTTATGGAATGATAGCCTCTTCTAATTCTCTGAGATTATAGAGCAGACATGTTCTGAAGACCTGTTCTGCCTACCAGTGTATTTCCTCAGGTGTAAGTTCTTCTACTCGCTGAAAGGCAAAGTTTGTTGCCTTTCCTCAATAGTTGGTTCTAGATTAAAAAAACCAAAACAAAACATTCTCACCACTGGGTGCAAGACTGGGATATTATGCTTCAACTTATTCTAGTTGTTTTGGGGAGATTGGAGGAGGGGCAGAGTATGTTTCACTGGGCAGGGTAAGCCTTCATATCCCGAGACATCATCAGCTACCCAAGGCACTGCTCTGTCTCTCCTACTCAAGAGCCCCTTTCCTAGCCCTGTCTCAGAGGTAGATACTTCCTGCTGTAGTTGCCTTCTCCAGGCTGTGGCCAAAGGAGCTGCCCCTACAGAATGAGAAAACTCCTCCAAGGGCTGTAGTTCCAAGCAACTGTTTACACTTCAAAACTCAAAGTTTTACACATCTTTCCCCATAGCTTTATGACAATATACTAGTTCATGCGTGCTTTTCTTAGATTTTAAAACCAAATAAAACGCCAAAGAAGCAACTAGATTAAAAAAAAAACCATTACGATTATTACCATAAGTAATGATGTGGGGCGTAAATAATCATAATTAACGACTTAAAAAAATCATACCTATTTCGAAAGAGCTACATGGAAACAAAGCCCCTGAAACAAAGGTGCTATTCCAGCCCTCAACTGGAAGTCTAATCGTGAAGATGGTACAGAATGCTTTACCGGTAACTTTCACATTTGCAAAGTATTCGTCACAGAACGGGCTTACCTGAACTTACAAGAGAGAAGGCACAGAGCCTGGAGCTGTGACATTCTACTGCAAAAACAGTGGAAGGCCATGTTGGAGCTGTGTGCCCCTGCCAAAAGCCACGTGCTTCCTTTTTTACAGTTCTATAAAATGGCATCTGCACATAAATAAGATTTCATGTAAGTGCTGGAAGCCACACGCAGTTGGAGAACAAGGGCTTGGGGATGGCAACACACACCGTCACCAACAGATAGCATATTACAGTTGCAGGAGGATTGGGGTAGAAGGCAGGAATTAAAAAATAAAATCGTTGGCCACGTTATTATTAATTATATTATTAAATAAACGTGAGCACCATTTGAAAAGGGACATGTCCCATTTTCTTCACCCCATGAAACGCAAGTATCCTTGGATCTGGAGTCCAGCAGTGATGTGCAGAGGCTCAGATTCTTACGTGGTTGCCTTAGGCCCAAAATATCATACATTACTGATGTATTAGCTACACACAGGTAATGCTTTAGAGTTGCCACACATTTTCAGAAACAGTGGTTTTGTTTTGTTTTGTTTTTTAATTATCATGAAAGACAAAGTACTTATCAGTGGCAAGCTAAACAGGTTCGTGTTCAGTATCGGTCAGTATCTCACCCACTCTGATCACTTTCTCCATCCCTTCCATTGGCTTTTCTTCTTCTTCTTCCTCTTGCATTCTACATATATTCAGCCCCCAAGACTGTCTCTTGGTTCTCCTCTCTTCTATCTTTACATGATTAGCTAGACACACAGCTACCTACCATTCTTCTGCTGATGAATCTCAAGTTTATACTGTCAACTCCAAACTACATTCTCAACACCAGTTTTGCATTTCTCCTGCCCTGCTGGACACCATGACATGAATAGCTGTCCGGGAATTCAGATGAGCCCCACCGTAACACAAACCCGTTCCTTTCACAGTCTTCCACCCCTCGGTAAATGGCATCATCGTTCACCAAGATGATCAAAACCTGGGAATTATTTCTGGCTCCTCCCTCTGCTCCAACTCCAAGGTTGAAGTTGTTGCCAAATCCCTGTCTTTTCTATTTGCAACACATATCTTGAATTCATCCCTATCTTCCCATCTCAACTTCCACCACTCTGGACCACAGGACTATTGTTTTTCACCTGATGTTACTGCAGTAATCTCCTTATATATACTCTTGCCCCTTCCATTTATTTTCCAGAGAGCAATCGGAATCATCTTTTAAAACACAAAGGCAGTCATGTCACTTTCATTTGACAAACTCTTCTAAACCTTCCCGCTGAATACTGAATAAAATCCAGATCCCTTCTCATGGCCTCCAGGGTTCTGCATGGGCAGCTTGCCCTAGTTCCAGCTGTACTGGCCCATCTTAGATTCTCAGTATGCCGTGCTCTTACCCACCCCGGGCTGCCTCCCATGATATTCCTTCTGCTCGTGACAGCTGTACTCCTACACGTCCCATGACTAGATCCTTCCCTGGCTTACATGTCACCACTGCAGAGAGTCCTTTACATTCTTTGAAGGTAGGCTTCTTAAAACTCTGCCCCCTATCAAACCTAAACATTTCATAATTTGTAGTATCCACTGGGTTGGTTATTTGCTCTTTTGTCTCTTTCTCTTGTTTATTGTTTCTTTATTTTGTTCATGACTATACAGACTGTGCGTGGCACAGAACCTGACACACTGTGTGCTCGCAACATGGGCTGAATGAATTTGCCGCTATTCTATGCATTGCAATTGCCCTATGGTATAGGCATCTGTTCAGGATCGGCTCTCCAGCCTACGCTGCGGGATCTGTAAGCCAGGGAGCTGTCTCTTGTCCTTGCCTGGCACGATATCCAACACACTCTGGGCCTATACAGAAGGTACGAACAGTTACGATTAGGTACTCAGTAATCTTTTTGCAAATTGTATTAGACCTGACATGCGAAATCAACCTGGGAGTTGTTGTTTACAGTAAGTAGTCTTGAGAGGTAAAAAAACATTGATAATAAGCAAAGGCCAAGGAATTAGTGGATAAGGTCTGTTTGGATAACAAAAGTTGAATGACAGAAACAATTTTGTAATAGTAGTCAGCAATAACTCAAGGAGAGACCCAAGGGAGCTGACTCTCCCTCTGGATGTCAAAATCTATCACCAGCTTAGCAGTGTGGTCCCTGGAAAAGGAGTGTCTCTCAGAGCATCCCTTCCCTCCTATGTCAAGAGGTGCCTGCTGGCTGCTTATTTCACAAGGATAGTGGGAGGAGAAATGAGGTGGCGGAATGTCAAAGGCTTGCAGCGCACTGGAGACAAAGCACTCTAAGGAGAATGGGAGACCCTCGGGGGGGCCCTGCTTACTGCAACCTGCGAGGCTAAATGCCAATGGTGAAGATGTTGAACAAGATTGAAGCTGAATTCCCTAGGGAAAAAATGTTTCCCTGATATTAAAAGAGAGGAAAAAAAAAAAAAAAAAGGAAACAGTCCGAGAGGGTATGCTCAGAAACTGATGGAAAGAGCTGATGCCATCAGATCAAACTGAAGAAAGATTTAGTAAAAAGAAAGCAAAAACACAATCGAAGGATCCCAGGGAGAGACAGACCAAATTCATGAGAAATAGGGAAGCAGTGAGAAACACAAGGGTGCTCTCCCCCTTGACATTCTTCCTAATTCTTGACAATGGACTTCAATACTTTGTTCCATTTCTACGTCAGGCCAACCTATGAGTTTACTTTGGAATTTCTGTGTAGGAACCAAGAGAGAATGACCTTATATTAGAACACTAGGTGATGAACACAGAATGGTTTCATTGAAACGTTCCAGGTAGTTTCCAGATAGCAATAAGCTGTAGAAATACTATTCCGTATGCCCATCCCAGTCTTCTTAGTGCCACAGCTCTTTCCAAAGTTATCCATAAACTCTGGAATGTTCAAAGTTAATATCCAAAGTTATTCCATTCACTTTGGAATATCCAAAGTTATTCCATTCTTATCTCTTTCAACTACTTTCTAGATCGACAAGTTCAGGAAACCCAGATGTCTGACTACAACGGATGCATCTGCCCTGTCCTAAAGCTAAATAAAAGTGAAAAGAGAAGGAAAAGAGAGGCTGAAGGGATGGCATTTCCCTCAGGCTTGTTGCCATGTCTCCATTAGGCTCTGGGTTTGTGTTTATTTTTAAAGCTCTCTTTTGTGAGTAAATGGTGTGAGACAGAAGTCTTATTTCCAAGGTTCATTTTACTGAGTGGCCTGTAGTCAGTCTTTCCAAGAAGAAAGATGGAAAATTATGGTCCAAGCAGCATTACTGTCCATCAAGGGACCAAGGAGAATTCTGGACCTCATCCACTCAACTGCTTAAACTATCATTTATAAGCCACAAAATGACTGTCCTTGGGTCTCAGCAGCATTATTTTGGGCTGAGTTTATGGCCCTAAGGCCCAGCTAATCACAATGATCTAATTTTACATTCCCCATCACTTTCACATATGGGTGATCACTAGTACATTATTTAAATAGAAAAAAAGAATGCTTGAGGAATCTTGTCCTTCTAAATGGAAAGCACAGTATATAAGAAAGTAGAATTAGTTTTAACATTTGCACCACTTCATAACAGAAGAGTCTTAGTCGTTCCATGTTATTATCTTGTTTATCCTTCCAAAGTCCCATACACAGATTCCTGGCTCTTTTTTACAGTGGAGTTCCAGACTGATGTGACTAATAATGACAGAAAGAGAAAGGGGTGTGGATAAACAAAGCATGCTTCATTCATGCACTGGAAGAGCCCACAGCAGTTAAAAGAATTAAATCCATATTTATCGATACGGATAGATTTTTCAGACAATCCTGAGTGAAAAATTAGGACGGAGAATGATAAAACCTAGTATGAGGCACCCTTTCTACTGTACTTTTTACAGCTTTCCCGAACACAAGTCAGGAGTTCTTATTCTTAATTTGGTAAATTTTGATCACTGAAAGTCATCCAAAGGGAATTTCAATTCTCTAACTTTTTATCGTTTAGAATTTCCTTTCCACACTGGGTTTTTGCGAAAGTGAACAGAGTCTCGTCTGGCTGTGAGATCTAACAAACCGGACGACAGCTCCTCATAGGATCGACTGCGTTCTGCACAGGACGATCCAAAGAGGCTACCGGTCTCCTCCGAGAATGAAAGATAAATACTTGTGGTTACAGTAGTGTCACAATTCTCAGATAAAAGAAGGGATTTGGGTCTACCACTTGGTTCATGTTCCCTCCTAACCAAACCACAATTTTTTCAGTAACCTAATGACATTTTGGGGAGAGAAAGCATGTTCTCTGACTACTAGGAATACTGACACAATAAAGGAACACTTTCATAGTTTTATTTAAGTCTTTTACTTAAGGATTTCAGAATTCCTCCCTATGCTACTTGATGGCATTTCCAGCGAAGAGGGAAATAGGTAAAACATACTATTTCTTGGAAGATGACCTAAGGCAAACCTCTTTATCTGCCGGCACCTTTATACATGTGCTACACGTCAAATGCTTTGTCATCCCTTAGAGAAAAGGCCTGGTGGATGGCAAGCATGCTCATAATTGCTTTCTTATAATAAGTGATGGCTAGCCACTTGGTCACAAACCCGAATAACGATTTGTAAGAACACAAAGAGGACAGCAGCCAAATTGAAGAAAACCTCCTTCTTTGTTTCCTCAAGGTTTACTCTAACTTAGCATTGATGTAACTAGCCAAATATCCAAGAACAAAAACTTGTTATGCAACATCCAGTCTAAGACTATACAACAATTGATAAGACTATCAATTCTTGCCACCAAGTTAAAAAAGACACTGAGGCAGAGGTTCTGTCAACCTCTGGCTCTTCAAAGCAAAGAACCAGGAGGAGTGGACGAGCCATCTTCTACCTTCCAGCTGCTAGTGTTTCTAGCTGGTGAATAACACAGGTCCCAGGAAAGGGGAGTAGGGAATTGTTTTCTAAGAATGAAAACTTCTTTCCAATTTATATTTTCAGGAATATTAAGAACTCTGTACGTGGCTACGGAGGAAGACTGGGTGGGAATCAAGTCAGCAGCCCATGCCTTCTTTGAGGCCAGTTTCCTGGGACTGGTTTTCTTCTCCCTGTATTGCATGAGCTGAAAGCAGATTGATGCAATCATATTCCAAGACACCTTATTTGGTGTCGTTATGGACTGGGCCTATTGTCTCGGCTTACAAACAAAGCAATAAGGATCCTTAGACCCCTGCCAATTCATGTAAATCACCCTTTCATCTGCTTAAAGGCTGGGATCCATGAGTGATGAAAATAGTTAGGACTCTTCTGTTGCTGGCATATAAAACCATGTTCTACATCTAGATCCAACTCTCCAAGGTCTGAGACCTCAGTGGTGAGAAGAAAAAGGGATTTAGACAAATACTCCCATAGAAATGAAGGGTGGCACATTTCTCCCAGGAGGCAAAGTTAGGAAGTATTGAATCCAAATCCTGTACTTATGTTGAGACCTTATGCTGACTGCAAAGAAGAAATAACTAAATAAGGATAACTTCTCTCTGCAACCCGTTTTAATGTTTTCTTTGTTTTTAAAAGCAACTGGACAAGTGAGGGGAACTTTGACCATTCTCTAGGCAATATAGGTTATCCAAAATTTCAACAAATCTGGAAGGCTAAAGAAACGGACTGCCTAACAAATGACAACAGAAATGAAAACCTCATAATCCTTGTATCTGACCAGGCACTGACCATTAGATAAACACAAATTTTTAAAAACTCACCCTGGCTATACACTCACTCTAGAGGGTAGTGGATGTCTTCCATTCTCATGAGTTTGTTTGTTTGTTCTTTTCCCCTTGATAACATTTTTGGCCTTGTTCTTTTGGTTAGATAGTGGTAGGAAGAGTTTGAGTTTCCTTTTCTTTTTTAAATTGAAGTACAGCTGATTTACAATGTTGTTTTAGTTTCTGGTACACAGCCAAGTGATTCAGTTTTATATATATATATAAATATAAAACCGAATATATATTATATATATATATTCTTCCCATTATAAGTTATTACAAGATATTGAAATGTAATTCCCTGTGCTATACAGTAGGACCTTGTTGTTTATCTATTTTATATATAGTTTGTATCTGTTAATCCCAAACCCCTAATTTATCCTCCTTCCCCTTTCTACTTTGGTAACCATAAGTTTATTTTCTATGTCTGTGAGTCTCTTTTTGTTTTGTAAGTAAGTTCATTTGTTTCATTTTTTAAGATTCCACAGATAAGTGATATTATCTGATATTTATCTTTCTCTGACTTACTTCACTTAGTATGATAATCTCCAAATGAATCCATGTTGCTGCAAATGGCATTATTTCATTCTTTTTTATGGCTGAGTAATATTCCATTGTATATATATACCACATCTTCTTTACCCATTCATCTGTCAGTGGACATTTAGGTTGCTACCATGACTTGGCTATTATAAATAGCGCTGCTGTAAACATCGAGGTGCATGTATTTTTTCAAATTAGAGTTTTCTCTGGATATGTGCCCAGGAGTGGGACTGCATGATCATATGGCAACTCCATTTTTGATTTTCCTTTTTAAATCTTGTTTTCATCTCTAGATGCATTTCACTCCATTTATGATTTAACTGAGGAGGAACCCCTTTAAATGTTCTTCTCCTTTTGTGGACAAAGTTAACCTGTATTTGCTGAGTACCCACTGCACGCTAAGCAGGGGGAATTCTACAGTGAGCAGAATAGGCACTTGCCCTCTCTTATTAGCTAAGTAATTTCTCAAATAGTTCAGAAATGCCACAGGGGGACAGAAAGAGTGACAAGTGCAACATCAAACAAAGCTAGCCTGTCTGAGCTCAGTTTCCTCATTTGTAAAATGGAGATAATAACAGTGCTTTCCTCAAGGTTTTTTTTGTTTTGTTTTGTTTTTTTTAATGACAACTAGAAGAGACTACAGTTAACATCAAATCTGGCTGACAGCGTTAAATAAATGTTAATACTAAGTTAATACTATCTTTTTTTTTATTCTTAATAATGCATCACAAATATCATAGGAGCTTGGGAAGTTTCACTAGGAGAGGTGGGACCTTAGCGCAGTTCTGGGAGGTGTGTGTTAACGTGGGCTAGGAAAAGGGAAACGGCTAGGACTCCAGGCTCAAGCTGAAGCTTCTATTTCTCCGTGAGCAAGTACCTCGATGAGGCTGGAGAGGAAGAGTGGCTGGTGGGGGTGTGTTGGTGTGGCTGAGGGATGTTGCAGGGGTCACGGGGACAGGCATGGGACCTGCTAGACTGGAGGAAACATCTTTTGTGGGAAGCGTGGACAAGTGGAATAGAGGGCATGAATATAACCTCTCAGAGAGTGCCGCAAATAATCCACTCATGCAAATAATCCCCAAGAATGCAGCATTCTTTTTACTGACTTCTGATTCCCTGGGGTGGGAGGGTGAAGAAGGTGGGTAGGGAAGGGATGCTTCTTCCTGGTGTCAGTAAATAAAATCTTCTGGTGGGGAAATGCTTTGAATATATTTGCAAGAGAAGTTCAGTGCTCTCCAAAGTGGACAAAACCAGCACCAGAGATTTCCACGTACCTGCCTGGAAATATCGGGCTTCAATTTATGGCCAACTTGAATCTTTGCAACTCTTTAAAACATCACTCCTGAGGGATTTCGGGCTCTGCTGAAAAAGTTTTTCTGTTCCATAGGTTAGCCTAACAATACTGAGTGCATGAGACCACTTACCATTCAAAACACAAACTCAGCTTTTGCATGTTTTTAAAACATCCCTATAACTATGGGTTGTTTAAAAATAGCTATACCCCAAAGAGTTTATTTCCAACATCTGACATGATTGCATTTCGCAGTGATTTGTTATGTAAATAATGGTAGCGGAGGAGAAATATGAAAAAACATTGCCTCTTCTCAAAGCCCGATGGATTTAATGCTTTTTGTTAACTCTGGATTGCAAGTCTGGGGGTTGTTGGTTTGTGGTGTGTAAAATAAAATACTATATGCCTGCCTCAGTTTTCTTCGATGTACAGCAATTTGTAAAGGAACTGTTGTTCCTCTATGGCTTCCCTAAATTTTCTTCACTGTGCTCCAGTGTGGAGAGGGCTTTCAATGTGGTGGGCTGTTGAGATGATAATGTGAGTATTTTCAAAGCAAAGGGGAGCGCTTTTTGAGATGATGACATATGCTGTGTTTGAAACTGCCGATAATTCAAGGCTTGATGGTAGGTATGTAATTCATTTGCTGAAGATCCTATTTCTCCATCTCTGACTCACAGTTTCCTGAATATGGTATGCTTTGTGTGTGTGTGTGTGTGTGTGTGTGTGTGAGAGAGAGAGAGAGAGAGAGAGAGAGAGAGAGACAGAGACAGAGACAGAGAGAGAGAGAGACAGAGAGATAGAGAGAGAGAGAGAGAGAGAGAGAGAGAAAGAGAGAGAGAGAAGCAGGAGGTAAAGCAACTTATTACTCTTAGATTAGTCAATGGGAGAAAAAGCAAGGGACATACTGTTTTGCCTCGACTCTGTTTTTCTTCTAGAACATTATCTTTGTTGTCCCTCTAAGGGCTGCTACCCCTTCTAGAACAATCCTACTTTCTAATTCTTCTCTTAGGGTATAAGTAGGAAAGATATAGTGAGGAAAAAAAAAGTTCTAGTCTTCAGCTAGTGTAACGGATGGCGAGGACAGGGCTTGGGTTACAGGAATGGCTTTTGAAACAATGGCTGCTTTGTGAGGGGCTCATCTGGAGCAGTGGGACATATCCCATATTGACGAGGGAGAAGGCCCACAGAAAGCCAACTGCACCAAAACAGCCTCAAAGGCCAAGGGCAGAGGAAGTGAACCTTCTGATCCAGGTCATCCAATACGCCCTGAAATTAGCCCATAGAAGAGATGATGCCATAGCCCAGGGAATGGTTTGCCACCCACATCAATGACCCAAAAGTGTAATGGACTTTGCTTCATAATTATAAGTGAGTTAAAGGGATCAACAAGTTTGACTATTTCTCTGAAACCTGATGGATTATCTGAGCATCTCTTTTCTGAAGGTCTGCGTACCTTCTTTATGGAAGGTAGTGGAAAATGGTATTTTCATACTTCTTCCTGTAGTATGATAAACAAACTGCTTAAAAAAAAAACTTTTAGTGAATAATCTTAGATTTTAAACATATTACAGGCCTAACTCAAGTTCCATCTCTGAAATAAGTAAGGAAAGGAACGTGGGCGTGAATTAAATACGAATGTTCTTACTCCATTCTCATTTTTTTTTTTTTTTTGCGGTACGCGGGGCTCTCACTGCTGTGGCCTCTCCCGTTGCGGAGCACAGGCTCCGGACGCGCAGGCTCAGCGGCCGTGGCTCACGGGCCCAGCCGCTCCGCGGCATGTGGGATCTTTCCGGACCGGGGCACGAACCCGTGTCCCCTGCATCGGCAGGCGGACTCTCAACCACTGCGCCACCAGGGAAGCCCTCCATTCTCATTTTGAGTTCCTTCATAAGCCCAGATCTTCTACTAAAAAGCAGATACTTCTCATGTTGTAGCAGCATTTTGAGAGTGAAAGACCTCTATAATCTCCACTCTGACCTTGCCTATGTTTTTCTGGTTCTCAGAACCTCCTGAGATTTCTTTCCAACCCAGTTCTATCTCTGTTAGTTGAGCCCCGACTCCAACATGCCTGTTTTGCCATACTCTGATGAAAACCAAATTAAACCCTTGGATGGTAAACTCCTCTTCTTAAGTTCCTATTGTTTTTCCTTCAGGAAAACTAGAAAAATTATATTTATACCATATCAACCATGATCTCGAGTTCAGCTCAGGAATCTCTGACCCTTGACCAACATGCTGATGAAACTGCCTAACTCATCTGAATCAGTCTCCTCCTCCCACATGGCTTTTGGTCTCCCTTGGGGTTTGGTAGTTGCAAACTGAAGAAGTAAGACCTTAATCATATACAGATATGTTTCACATTCTACCTTAACTCTGCTCCCTTGCCCTTTTTTTCCAGACTGCCTCAAGGAGAAGAAAACTACAAAACAAACACACACACAAACAAACAAACATACACTGACGCCAAAGGCCCAAATCAAAACTATTATTAGTTACCCCAGACAAAGAGACCCAACTGCCATTACTTGGGCTCTACTCAGCTGGTTCGCCCTCTCCCCCAAAGGTGGCTGAAATTCACTTCCCTCGTGGCCCTCTCCCACTCCCACCATTATTTTCAGCCATTTTTTCTTATCTTTTTTTTTTTTTTTTTTTTTTTACCGCAACGAAGAGTAGCCCCCGCTCGCCACTACTAGAGAAAGCCCACATGCAGCAATGAAGACCCAACGCAGCCATAAGTAAGTTAGTAAGTAAGTAAGTAAATAAATAAGAAAAGGCAGCAGCATGAACAGATAAGGTAATCCAGGTAGCACCTCTCTCTGAAAAAACACTCTTTCATCTTCTTCTTATTTCTACTGATCCTGTAAATGTAATCACCATTCAAAGGGGGAGCCCCTGGTCATCACTGATCACCTTGGTTAATTTCAGGACAGGTGTTTCATAGTCACTGCATAGAAAAGTCTGAGGCTTTTACTCATTTAAACCCTTCAAAATGCTAACACTGTGATACCAAAAATACTCAAAGTCTTGCCATAAACAAAACTGCCATGCAGTTGGCATTGTGGCTTTTGGGCATCCTCAGGGGAAAGGCATTACCTTTGTTCAGGCCTGAGAATTTGAATTATGTAGGATTGATTTGGAAGCAGAGTGGCATCAGGGAATCCAGTCCCTTTCTTCCTACAATCCCATGGCCGCTGGAAAGGCCACGAGGAGAGGGCAGGATGCACGGATGTCATCCAGCCTGCCTCGGATGTGTGTCAGGTCCCGACCATGTAATCACAGACACTCAAGCACAAGGGAAAGCAAATCATTCAGATAAAATGAAAACTGACTGACTTTAAATAAAAGGCATCCCTTCTTTTAGTTTATTTTTTTCTAAATCATGACTCTAAAACAGTAAACTTAGAATTATTTCTCTCTTCCAAACTGAAATATCACTTTCCTTCCTGGCTCAGACCACCAACCAGGTTTCTGCCACTGGAAGTGGGGAAAGTACTGAAGAGCTTGTGCGAGGAAGGCTGATCAAATGGAATGCCCTATTCTTCCAATTTCCAAACCAAAGTCACTTGGAGACGCAGACACATTTTGTTTGCGTGGTCTAAATTGCAACCTCAATAAACTTGGCAGTTTTCTCATCATGGGCTGTGATTTCCATGATGTGATGATTTGCAAGGGTTTTGTTTCAAACAGATGTTATGGGTAATTCCATGGGACTCCTATTTCAATCCCCTTGAATTGATAACCTTTCCTTCTTAAGTGTGACCTTGGTGTTCAGATAACCTTGGGACACAGACAAGGAGGATTCCCAGTGGTAAGAGTCTGTCTGGTGCAAAGGGGGAAGGAAGAAAGTGAAACTTTCAAAATGATGGAAAGAAAAAACAAAGCTTTTCACAAGCTGTCCTGTTCACTGCCTGTTTTTTTTTGTTTTTTTTTTTTGAAGAGTATAGTAATGTTCACGTCTTCTCCCATTTCACTGGTTCTATTTATTGTAATTTATAGCAACAGTAATTCATACTCTAACTTAGCTTTACTTCAACAACTCTTTCCCCCTTACCTTTGGATTCAATATTAAAAATGACCAGATGCTCTTTCCCCAGAGCCAAGTCCTTCACATTTTTTTAAACTGTACATATACCTCACAAACTTTGCACTTAATGAAAATAAAACCATCTCCCTCGTTTGGTGAAGAGGATGACACACCCATTATCCGAGCACATGTCTCCCTTGGTCTCTTTATTGTATACTTTTATTTATTTATTAATTTATTTTTTTGTGGTACGCGGGCTTCTCACTGTTGTGGCCTCTCCCGTTGCGGAGCACAGGCTCCGGACGTGCAGTCTCAGCGGCCACGGCCCTCGGGCCCCGCTGCTCCGCGGCATGTGGGATCTTCCTGGACTGGGGCACGAACCCGTGTCCCCTGCATCGGCAGGCGGACTCTCAACCACTGCGCCACCAGGGAAGCCCTATCGTATACTTAATAAGAAAGTCTCAAGCTTTTATCCACCTCAGAAATACTGATGAAGAACTGAACAGACATTTTTCCAAAGAGGAAATGCAGATGGCCAACAGGCACCCAAGAAGATGTTCTACATCACTAATCATCAGAGAAATGCAGATCAAAACCACAATGAGATACCACCTCACACCTGTCAGAATGGCTATCATCAGAAAGAACACAAAAAAGAGCTTCAATGAAGCACCATGAGAAAAAGAAGAACTGTGTAGCTCCTGCTATGATAGGGCCTTCTGGGGACGGGATGAACAATGACAGGATGCAGCTTATGCCCAGGCTGTAGGGCGACACTCCAGGAACACGTCGTGCCTTTCTAATCCTCTCCTAAGCCCCTCACAGAAGAGTGCACTCACAAAACTAAAGCAAACGGCACCTTGGTTTGCTCTCTCCATAACCCCCCTGCCCCGGGCTGGAAAATAACGCAACAGTAGTAGACAAATGCTTTAACGCTGTAAAAAGTATGTGTTGAGATTTATTTCTCTCTTCAAGTGGAGAGAGAGTCTTCTGGGCAAGTTTGGGTCTGAGATAAACATGTAGTTGACCAGGATACACGAGAATGGCTATGGAACTAGGAAGGGATGATGTGATTTAAACACAGACTCCTCCTCAAGCGGCAGTGGCAAGTCTGTCACCCCAGGGCCACTTCTGGTCCCCAGTCTCCAATCTCTTTATGTGTAGTTTAGCTTTCCCTTCAGCCTCTTTACAGTAGTTCACACTGCTGATATCAGCTCCTTGGAATTCTCTTCCTTAGCTTTAGTGCCATGTACTACTTTAGGTCTTATCCTTTTTTTTTTTTCCCCTATCTCTTACGGTATGTCGCCTGCCCTCCCTCAGCTCCCTCCACTGCTTTCTTCTCCCTCTCCTCTCATTCTCCATTTTCAATTTCACTATAGCTTCACCACTCATTGCTTTGTGGCTGTTTCCCAACGAAGAGCACTAGACTCAAGTATCCATCACCTGTTAGACACATTATTCAGGTATATTCCCAGTATGTTCCAGAGTGAAGTCAAGATCTTACGGTCCATGTTCATCTTGCAGTGCTCACTTTTTCTTTTAATGGTACTCTGTTCTTTCTGTCACTAAAGCTCTGAGTCTCACTGTCATCTTAACCTCCCACATCTCATGACTCATATTCACTCGTGGACAAATATTCAGTGTGTACCCACTGTGTGCCAAGTGCTGGGATTACAGCAGTGAACACAACTGAGGGGGTCTCTGCTTTGCCTTCAAGGAGCTTACATTCAATCAGCACCGAAATCCTGGAGACGTGGCCTCTGTAATGTCATCCGTATTCAACTTCTCACATCTTTTCCTATAAAATGCATCCTAACTCAGAGTCTTGTCACTCTTCTCTTAAATTACCGCACGGCTTCTTAAATCATCACTTACAGTCACTGTCCCTCCTGCCCCCAGGTCCCTGTACATGTGGCCGGTATCATCTTTTTCTTTTATAGCTCTTATCGCATCACTCTCCTGCTCAAATCTTCAACGGCCCCCTAGCACAGAGAGAATAAAATACAGACCTTTCGGCTTAGCATTCTAGATTCTTCACAATCTACACACGTTTCCATCTCCTCCTACTTTTCAAAACTTCCCAACTTTGTTTCCTGCTCCTCGTAGATAAACAGAATGTTGAAGCTAGATGGGACCTCTGGGATCCCAATACTTTCACTTTGTAGAGAGACAGAGGCCCAGAGAAGTCAAGTGCCTAAGCGAATCAATGGAAGGAAAGCCCAACGTGGAATGGAACTCAGAGGTGGTGCTGACGGGCGGAACTCTGGTAGATGGAAGACTCTGGGTCAATCCGGCTGTAGCGCATAATTTTTGAGTGTTCAGTTTTTAGACTATATGACTACAAACCATCTCCACCAGGTGATGCGATCTTCACTGCCTCTCTTCGTCTACTTCCTCTGTATCTTCCTCACACTTTCCCCAAAGTGATTCTGCAGATGGCTGTACCAAGAACACTTCCCAGTTCCACCAGCAGCCCCTCACCTTGTTACCTTCCTCCAGGTCTAGCACTGGCTCATGAGAAATCTGATCTAAGCAAGACAAGTGCACCTAGGGCAGGGTGGTCAGGGGCACGGCTAGAACTGCCTCGCCTCCTGATCTCTCCTGGGCAACTGGGGCACTGGGTATCGAATGCACCAGCCACAATGAATCTATTTACTGTACTTTGTATATGCTCCTTGGAGTCAATTCAATTCCCTTGGAATATTCTTCACGTTCCACACATCAATCCTTAGCTCATCATCCACCTTCTTTCCTGATTTGTCTCACCTCTGAGTTACACGGCACCTTTTATGCATATCCTTGAAAGCACCTCTTTTGTTCATTCATCCATTCAAAAATATTCATACGGTGCCTACAGGCACTGTTAAGTGGTGAGCAGGACAGAATCCCTGACCTCAAGAAACATACATTTTATGGGAGCAAACAGAAAATAATGAAACACGTGCTATTTCAAATGGAAATAAGTTCTAGGAAGCTACATAAAGCAGAGAAATGAGAAGAGAGAAGAGCAGAATCTGAAGAGCTGTTATTTTACCAGGATGCTCTCTTTAAAATTTGAGCAAGGACCAGAAAGAAGTGAGGAAGGCCGGGCTTCCCTGGTGGCGCAGTGGTTGAGAGTTCGCCTGCCGATGCAGGGGACACGGGTTCGAGGCCTGGTCCGCAACTAAGCCCGTGCGCCACAACTACTGAGCCTGCGCTCTAGAGCCTGCAAGCCACAACTGCTGAGCCCGTATGCCACAAGTACCGAAGCCCACGCGCCTAGAGCCTGTGCTCCCAACAAGAGAAGCCACCGCAGTGAGAAGCCCGCGCACCACAACGAAGAGCAGCCCCCGCTCGCCGCAACCAGAGAAAAGCCCGCGTGTAGCAACGAAGACCCAAAGCCGCCAAAAATTAAATTAATCTAAAAAAAAAAGAAAGAAGTGAGGGAGGCAAGCCATGTGAATATTTGGAGAAAGTGCCTTCTGATGGGAGGAAGAACCAGTATACTTCCTGCAGCCCAAGGGAGTGGCCAGGCTCAAGATCACCAGGAAAAGCTGAAAGATCAAGGCAAGGAGTGCTGAAAATTGAGGACACTGAGGTGGCTGGAGTCAGATGACACAGGGTTTAATAAGGACCCTGAGTGACAATCTTCCATTAATTTTAAACGGATGTGAGTGGCGAGGCTGGAAGGACTGTTACGCCAGTCCAGGAGAGAAAGGATGATGGCTTGAACCAGTGAGGTAGCAGAAGAAGTAGAGGGGAGTTGTCAGATTCTGGATATATTCTGAAGGAAGAGGGGACAGGATTCGCTGATGGATTGGCTGTTCAGTGAGAGATCAAAAAGAGTCTAAGTGTCCAAGATTTCTGGCTCGAGCATCTTGAAGAATGACGGTTCCATTTATTAGGGGAAAGCAGATGTGTGAGGGCGATGGGGTGGAGTGGGAAATTAAAGTTTGGTTTTAGACACTAACTTTGAGACACTTATCTGGCAGCCAAGTGAAGACATCAACAAGCAGTTAACCATGCAAATCTGGTGTCCAGAGGAGGGGTGTGGGCTAGAGATATAAATTTCAGAGCGGTCAGAATAAAGGTAACAGTTATTTAAAGGCTTGATGAGATCAGATGGTACAAGTGAGCAGAGCTAGAGAGAGAAGATGTCCATGGACCAAGTCCTGAAGCCCTCTGGAGTTTAGAGATCAGGGAGATGAGGAACCAGCAGAGAAAATTCAGGGGCATTCGTGAAGTAGAAAGAGGACAAAAGAGAATGCTGGCCGTAAGCTAAAAAAATAAGGAGTTTTCTAAAGGGTGGGTTGCTCAATTCTACCCTATGCTGCTGAAAGGTCGAGTGAGATTTTCTGTCAAAGCTACAGGGTCCTTGAGGCTGGAATTCATACCCGATTCATCATTTTCTCTCAGGGCCTCACACACAATAGGTGGCTTATCAATGCTGAACAACTGGAAAAAATATAGTCATGATAGGTCACGGAGAACTTCCTAGTCCATGAGCAGATGCCCAGGGCAAAACGGGGAAAAGATGACCACATCCACAGCTGTCATGCTTGAAAGCATCACCTAGCGCTCCTGCCCCATCTATCTGGCATGACCCAGAGACACTCTTAGTCTGAAGAACTTCAAAGGTTCTAGGAAGTGGTGTGGAGGGTTGGGAAAGGAATGAATGAAAGAGGCAACGTGGTGAGAAAAAAGAAAAAAAAGACCAGAATGGTCGAATGACCCTCGGCCAAGACAGGGATTCTTGAATAAGAAAGAATCTGGAGAGCGTGTTACCAGAAACCAAAAACATAAGGGGGGAGGGGGATGCAGAGAGAAAACAGAAAGCTATGAAAGAAGGCAGAGAAAACTGAGGTAAGAGGGGAAAGAAAATTAAAAGCAGAAGGAGAGAAAGGAAAAAAAAAAAAAAAAACACCTGAGGAGGTGATGCCAATGTCTGGGGAAAGAACAAAGGAAATACAACGCCATCGGCTTATGCTGAGGACGGCCTGGGTACCGAGGGACTGGTGTCTGATTTCTGTGCACCTCGAGAAGAGACAAATGGTAAACTGTGGGGCGGGGGGAGCAGGGGAGGCTGTCCGCAAAGCCTCTGGGCATTTTAAGCCCAAGAAGAAACACACTGGCCAAAGTGAAATGCTCAAGTAAACACAAACGACAGCAGCCCTGGGGTTGCAAGTGACCTGACTGCATGTTTGACAAGGCCACGGGCGGCCAAGCAGCCCAGGAGGCTCCAGCCCATTCCCGCACTGCCCCCCGCCCCCCAAGTCTGCATGCATCACACACACATGGTGGCTTCAAGGGGCAAGGAGTAAACGCTCTCAACTGGGTGACCTCTCTGTCAGCATTTGGCTAATTAAGGAAAGATATTACCTACAGATCTCTATGTCTTGGTCCTATTTCCTGCTCATTAAAAAATGGTTTAATGAGAAAAAAAAAAATCAAGGCAACAGAATCTAAATTCTTTTTTTTCCCCCAAATGAGCTGAATGGCAGCAGCTGCCATTGCCAAAAGTGCTTGAACAATAGGATTTTGACACGAAGACTGAAATCTAAACAGCATGAAGAAATCTCGAAAGCCGGGCAGTCCCCATTATCTCATGCTCGCATGACTGTCGTCCAAGAGATGAGGGATGGTTCTCTATTGGTGCCAGCGGTGCGGCGGGTCAAAGCCTGACAGAGCCACTAATTGCCCATCTGCTTGTTTACACAGCCTGGAGATGGTGACTGGACGAACAGCTCATTTCCCTTGAAATGGGACCAAACTGGGGGGAGCCTGTCATACGTGACAGAGGAGGAGCAGGCAGAACTCTCACGGGAACGCGACTCCAGATCAAAGCCAGGGGCCAGTGAGCCCGGTTCGGGCAGCGGGCTTTCCCTGAGTAGCGTCAGAACCACAGCTTTCTTTTTTTCTTATGTTTTTTTAATTGGAGTATATTCGATTTGCAATGTTGTTTTAGTTTCAGGTGTACAGCAAAGCGATTCAGTTTTATATATATATATATATATATATATATATAACCGAACAATTCGGCCAATCCAATATATGTGTGTATATCTATATCTCTCTCTATATATATACACACACACACATATATATATAGTAAGATGTTTTACATATATATATATTCCGTAAGAGAGAGAGATATATATATTCTGTTATATATATATATATATATATTCTGTAAGATGTTACGGAAAAACCCGAACAATTTGGCCCATCCAATATATGTGTGTGTGTGTGTATATATATATATACACACACACACACACACACACACACATATATATATGTAATATGTATATATATGTGTGTGTGTATATATAGATATATTCTTTTTCAGATTCTTTTCCCTTATAGGTTATTACAAAATATCGAGTAGAGTTCCCTGTGCTCTACAGTTAAGTCCTTGTTGGTTATCTATTTTATATGTGGCAGTGTGTTTATGCTAATCCCAACCTCCTCTTTCTGCATCCTATTCCCCCACACCACCACTCCCTGGGGTCAGGGGATGTGGAGATATTCAGATGCAAGAATCACTTGGAGAGAGTCAACTGCAAGCAAAGTTTCAAGGTTTCTGCAGCCAAGATAAGTCTGTTCCAGTGAACTTCTTGGCCCTTTCGGACTTCGCACTGGCCACACTGGACAAGTGCTCACCGATTCAGTGTCCTCCTTAGATCCTGAACTAGACTGTGAGCTACTGGAGGTCCAGGACCGAAAGCCCCCTGGACTCCAGAGCAGGACACATCACACGTGAAGAGCCATAAGCTGGGACACACCATGGTGGTGAATGGTGATGAGCAACTCCTAGCGTGGTTTATGCATTTTTCTCTTTGCCTCCATCAGAAGGTTGACCTCTTGAGACAAGAGACCCAGACCTCTAGTTGTGCCCTCGGCTGACTGTGGAAATCGGTATCTCCTAGTGCCCATCAGGGTCCCAGAAACAGGACTGAGAGGATTCTCTTGAGAACATATTTCTCCTCAAAATGAGAATGGGCTTAGAAAATAATCTGTCTCCTTACTGCCCAGCCATAGGTTTCATTCTAACGTGCAGCGATATGACCATGAAGCGGGAAGCAGCGATGAAAAATGTTGCCCCTAATTATAGGGAACTTACCATAGGTACACGGAGGACCGTAGGTTTGGATGGGGGGAGACCTCCATTGCTAAGTCAACCGAATTTCAGATTTTGCCCTCTGAGCGTTCAGAGCAACACATCTTAGAAACCTGACAGACTAGTGTCGAACTAACCTGAGAAGGGGCCGGTCCCCCGAGGGCGGAGGACCAGAGCCCTGGCATCCAAAGTAGATGGGCGGTGGGGGTGAGTGACAACCTGAGGTCTGCGGGCAAAACTTAGGGTCCCAGCCTGGCGCACCACACACCCATCTCCTCGGCCTTCTGCTTGTCACTGCTGCGGCCCAGCCCTTGGTGAGAGTCCCCGTGGCTCGGACTCTACACTGGAGCGGGCTGTGGCTGTGGGGAAAGGCGTAGAGAACAGCTAGAAGAGGTGATACATCTCTTCCCGAGAGGGCTGAGGACCAGGTCATTTTGAGGATTAGCATACGCTCAAGAGGAACAGTGAGACTGTTTGAAAATCTAGCTGGCAGTAGCTCTCTTTTTCCCAGATCACCAGTGGAAGGGTGGGAATATTTGGTACCATCACCTTAAGAAATCCACTAAGGAGTTAACAGCATGGTGGCAGCCTCCAATTTCTGCAGATAATTACGTGCAAATGACTAAAATCATTTTGCCTCAAAAGTTATAGTAGCCATGTGAAAGGCATTTTAGATAGATCATGTGGGGTTTGACATGCAGCAAGTTACAGGAATTCCGGAGGCTTGGTTACTTCATTCAGCACCAAGGCAAAGATGGCTGCTTGCGGGGAGAGGCAGACGTGGGGGAGCAGAGCAATCCTTGGGATGACTAGGAGGTGGCATGTATAAAAACGGTACAAACATGAGGGGCAGTTGTGCCAGTGGGTTTGCGTGTCCCACGCATACAGAGCAATAAGTGGACAGTAATTTGTACAACTGGAGTACTGGAAAGAGAACGCACACAACCGGTTAAGTTCTAAACAGTGTGAGAAATAGTTGTTTAGAGAAGAAATGATGACTCCTCACTCCACCCTCCCCAGTCTTTGGAAGATACACATAGACAGGAGTGTCACACAGTACAAAGGGCTTGCATTACACAGAAACTGTTGCTCAAAGAGGCACTTACACATAGGAACAAAATTTAAAAACAAAACACCACCATTTATCACAGTTTATCCAGCCAGTGGTTTTCTTTATCCCTTTGGCTATTACTTGAGATGTTTCTGCTTGGAATGTTTGTTTCCTGTTTCCCGACAGCTCATTGATCTTGGTGGAGTTTGGATTATCACAGTTTGTGGGAAACAATCTAGGCAACTTTTTTAGCTTGGTCCTCCTTAGATGCCTCTTGGATGTTGTCCATTTAATATTTATGAGAAATACATACACACACACACACACACACACACACACACACACACACACACACACACACACACACACATACACACACACACACATATATGGTATTCTAATCTCGCAGTATACACAGCGTGTCCCTGGAGAAGAGGGTATATCAATCCAGGGGAACAATGTCATTATTTTAAATTAAGACAGGTGGTGTTGCAAATCAATCCACCTGGAACGCGTAGTCAAAACTCATAAACTTGAACATAAATTTCAGATTTTGGTTTCTCATCTATATTTTCAGGAACAGAAAACTGGTAGATAAAATAGCAATCGAAAAAAATATTTTCAATGTGATTTAGAAGTGGCTCTTAAACCTATATATTCCATCCCATCTCCATCAGAAAGCATTTTTAAGCACATCTATGCAGACTGCAATTGGTCACATGTACTTTCTCTGTTATTCAGTAGTTCATAGTTAAGACGGTTCACGACGACAGCCCTGACAAGCACAGAAAGAACTCATGTGAGTACAAAGGACAAATCCTGATCCCACGTGACCACAATTACCTGCTGTAGCTAAGGAAAGTCTTCATAGGTCTGTCTTTAAAAGATTCTTAACCCTCTTAGGGAAAAAGCTCAACTCTTTGGATTCATATTAGATTAAAATATTCCAGCAGATGCTTTTCTGGTAGTGGACGACTGCTTGATCTTCTGTCAGAGGGAGCATTGCTAACCTGGCCACTGAGGGACCAGAGAGGAAAAAATAACCCACTAGAGAAACGCATAGAGAACCTATCACTGGGCTTTTAGAGTGGACAATTTTACTGAAGGCAAGAGTACAGGAAAGGAAACACCCAACTTCCCAATTTTGTCAATTTTCTGATAAGTTATTCTTTAAAAGGTATAAAATAGTTAAATCCAGGCCTTAAATCAAGCAGCATTTATACCGACAATAAGAAGGTGGCAGCTTCAACTTTTTTCCTCTCTCATGTCTGTGCTGGGGAAGTTAACTTTCGTGGTTTTTATTTTAGTGCACCGAACGATATTTTTTAAAAAAAAGATTATAAGGTTGTAGGAAAGGGCCTAGGAGAGTAGGTTATAGGCCATTTGTCCCTGGGAAAAGGAGGGAGGAAAGTCTTTACCGCATCAAGAGCACGAAGGGTTGAGTTCTCAGGGGACTGATGTGTTAGGGCTCCAACTCCAAGGGGAATATCGCAAGAGAAGCGGAGTAGAAACTGCAGCAAATGGGAATTGATATTGAGTCCCAGGAAATATACCCTGATAGTGATGGTTCTTATGTGCTAAAATAGGTGCATGAACATGTGAATCACTTGGTAAGGTGGGTTTGTGAGGCTACTATTTTTGAGGCTGTTTATTTCTTCCCTCATAGTGACACGGAGAAATAAGGACGTTTCCTCAGAGGGAGGTTGAGGAGAGTGATGAAATCTCATTCCCTGGAAAGATCATCTGTCCTGAAGAACTAAAAGGACCGGAGCAAACACATTTCTATTTTTCCATCTGCCTGACCCCTAAAGGCAATATTGATCCCTGTTCCTACGCCAAGCGCTAATGGTCAGCTTTGCAAATCCTGCTAAGTTAACTAGTAGGTACTGGCTTTTGCCTCAGAGTCTAGATATCAAGGGACATGAAACGAGGAACAGTCAATTACACTCTCTGGTCACTTGCCTCCCGGATGGCCACCATCAATTCTTTCCTTCCCAATACATAAGCACTGCTCTCCATTGAGAGGTGGGGTCTATCGCTTCACTCTCTTGAAAATGGCCTGGCTTGGGACTTCTTTGCCCAAAAGTGACATGATGTCTTATCCCTAACCTTTAAGAGGATTAGTAGTTTCTGGGTTTTTCTGAGGGGGAACATTTGCTCTGGAAAGAGCCAGCCACTATGTAGGAAATCTAACCACCCCAAGACTACCATGCTGTGTGGAGGCCCAGGCCGTGTGGAGAGATTGCAATGGACTAGGAGATGTCCAGCTATCCTCCGCCTGTGTTACCCATCCCAGCCCAGGATCCACACATGTGTGTGAAGAAGTCATCAGGTGATTCCAAATCTAGCCACGTTCTGACTCCAACCTCATGGGAAACTCAGTGCAAGAACCACCCAGTTGAGTCTAGTCAACCCACAGAACTGTGACACGCAGTAATAAACTGGCATTTGAGGCTACTAGGTTTTGAGGTGGTTGGTTATACAGTAACAGATAACCAGAATATACCGTGTGGATTCCTAATGCCAACAGGCTATAATCTCTACTTGCAGATGTAAAACCCAGAAGCAAAGACTGTGCTCATCTTGCTCATCATTGAATCAATAGCACGTAGCACAGCGCCTAGAACATAGTAAGACCTTATCATTGAATGAACAATTTGAACAGCTACTATATCTGCACTAGTAGGGCAAAAAAAAAACCAAAACAACAAAAAAAAGGGAGCCCATCATCAACAAAGAATCTTAGATGGAACTGAATCTGACTCTGCTTAAGACATGTAAGTCACAGCAAAACGCAAGGGAACATAAGGGGACGATTATGGGAAGGCAGAGAGCAAATATTTATGCATATTACTGTAGCAGATATTCTACTAGGTGGCTGACATATGTTAGCTGATTTGATCATTACAGTAACCTTATGGTATTGGTGTTATTACCTCTATCTTTGAGATGAGAGAACTCAGCCTCGTTTGGATGAAATAAGTTTCCCAAGGACAGACAGGGAAGGGATCTGAACTCAGGTTTGTGTAATTCTAAAGCCAGCCCCCTTTTCACTACAGTCTCCTGGGAGACTACCACAGAAACAACAAGAAAACAATCTGAAAGAGATGCAAAACCCATCCCTTGAATCTTACCCAGGGCCAACTAGCTCCATTAATTGTTGTCAACATGTTGGAACCTATTACACCACACGAAGCTCAGACCAATTACCGTTAATGCCACAGCCATGACTACAAACTGGAAACCAATGCCAGAGGAAGCTTAAGTTTAAGAAAGCAGATGATCATGCATGTATATTATGTTAGCAATTAGGCTTAATCCTTGAATCATGAAACCAAAGGGACAATATTAAGGGAAGAAGAGCAATTTCAAATAATATTTTTAGTAGATTCCTGCATTCAACCTACTTGAATATATTACACTCCCTTAGAATTATTACATTACAATTACTCATCCCACATTTCATTTATTTCAGCAAGAAACTGGGATGGGGCGATGAGCTCAGTAGGCAGATGGTTTGTTCATTTCAATGAATAATTTGAATGTCAACAAGTCGGTAGATGATAAGGAGAGAGGGAGAGAGGGGAAGTGGTAAATAAAAAAGGTCCTGGTGAGATGGAGTGAGGCTGTGCTATCACGGACCAGTACTTCAAGAAGCTAAGCACTTAGCTTTTTTTTGTTTGTTTGCTTTTTTGTTTTTATTCGGTATGCGGGCCTCTCACTGCCGTGGCCTCTCCCGTTGCAGAGCACAGGCTCCGGACACGCAGGCTCAGCTGCCATGGCTCATGGGCCCAGCCGCTCTGCGGCATGTGGGATCCTCCCGGACCGGGGCACGAACCCATGTCCCCTGCAGGTGGACTCTCAACCACTGCACCACCAGGGAAGCCCAGCACTTAGCTTTTGATAATTTTATTAAAGGACATAAACTGACACTGCATGTTTCCTATAGTGGAAAAACCATTGTTTATCTCTGTTGAAAACAGTTATGATCTACTCAGATATGCATTTTTTATTTTCAGAAGAAAGCTAGTAGAACTCAATCAAAACTTGAATATAAAAACTGGTGGAGAAAGGTAGATATAGCTCTTCTCAATTCAAAAGATTAATAAAAGGATTAAGGAATTAAATGATCACATTTTCTAGCTTCAGCTTGCAAACTTTCAAAGTCTCATCTTTCTTCAGACTCTTTGTGAGTCCCAAGGATCATGTGCTTGCAGTTCAACTCAGTGGCCACTAGGTGGTAATATTGTTGATTTGGGTAGTCAGGAAGTTAGATCCGTAAGGCATGTCATCTTTAATGGAACTATGTAAATACTTTTTATTGTTAAGGTATAACTCTAGACATTACAATTATACTTTAAAATGAAATATTTTAATAGTAAAAGAATACAATCCTGTAGAAAAGCTCATGCATATCTGCTACCTTTTAACTTCTGCTAACTCCACTTACCTGATTCTTCCTCTGATTACATACATAATGATCTACAAATTACAACAACAACAAAAAAGCTTCAGGTCCTAGGGAAATCCTGCTCAAAGTCAATGCTTTTGACTTACTTTTAGAGAAGAGGACAAGATGAACATGATTTTCCTTCTGATACATAAGACATTTTGCTGTAATTATTTGCCATTTGAATTTGGAACTGCCTCTATTCTCACCATTGGGAAGTAACACTTCCGTGATTGATTTCCAGAGCTCAATCCTCCGAACCATTTGATAAAATTGAGATAAAATGCCTGAGAATATAGTGGTAGCTGACATAAATAGTGCCAGGCTCTGTGCTAAGTTCTCCGCCTGCGTTATCTCATTCAGTCCCGGGTTCCTACTACTGCTGCCACAATTCTTCTAAAGCAAAATGAACTCAGCCGAAGAAACAGACCTGTATTATTTGAAAGAATGAAGAGACCTTTCCAGAGTTGTGATTACCTGCAAAACCACATATTATGTAATATGTATTCTGCACAGTAATTCCCAGAAGGCAGTATAGGTGTTAGGTTCTTCCAGCATGAAGACAGTAACTGAGTAATTCAAAGAGAAGTCATCTGATAGCAGTTGCAATCAATCACTGATGAAAACCTCAATGACAGTTGTCAAGAATCCAAAGAGGAAGTGCTGGCTGAGCTGACAATTACACAAAGCAATTTATCATGAAAACAACTATTATGCACGAATGCAGAGCTCAATACTGATTCCATAAAATACTGAACTACCTGTCACCGCAATTCTTTCCAGAGTACGAATGAAACTTCTGTTGTTACTGCTGGGGAGGTGGAATGGGGTCTCTATTAGGACTCCAGGAATCGGAGTTGCTGCTGTTAAGCTATGGTGGACAAGTTTGCTACGCTCACGTTTTTCTCATTTAGATGGTAAGAGAAAATGCTTATTTCTAGATAGCCACCAAGGTCTCGGGACACAGAAAAAAGAAGTGATTTTCCAAGTTATTAGGATGGCATAGTACCAACATGGGGATTAAGATCACGCTGACCTTGAGTAAGTTATGAAATTCTCAGACTCAGTTTCCTTATCTGGAAAGTTGGGGATAATATCAATAAAATCAGTATCAAAGGATTGCTGCAAAGATTAAATGAAGCACTATGATTTAACTGTTGAAGTCAAGAAGCATTCTGAAGACCGATCAAGATGGTGGAGTAAAAGGACACGGAATTCACCTGCCGCCACGTACACATCAAAAATACACCTACATGTGAAACAATTCTCATTGAAAACTAACTGAAAACTGGGAGAAGGACTCCTGCACAGCCAAGGCTGAAAGAAAGATACACATGTAGCCAGGTAGGAAGGGAAGAAAAATGATTGGGTTGGAACCTGTAGCCTTGGAAGGGGACACAGAGGAAAAAGGGAGATTTCACAGGTGGACACCCACCCTGGGAAGTGAGTGGGTCAAGCCACAGACTGGATGCCCCAGTCCTAGGATCCTACCAAGGGAGATGAGTCCGTTTGGCTTACTGGAGGACTGCTGGGATAACAGCAGCTGGGCGCTGAATCTGGGGCAGCCACAACGGGGAAGACTTGACTGTGGGGCGTGGAGGCTACCTGGTTCCGGGGCGGAGCCAGGGTGGGGTGGTGGCAGCTACTGTTGGTGCTAACTCAAGCAGTGCGTCAGAAGCAGCTCAGATCCCTGATGGCAGACGCTCCACCACAGCTCACCCTCTGACAATACATGCTGAGAGTCCACTGTGGGCCCCAGCCTGCCCGCAGTATGGCTCCACAACAGGGTGGCAGAGACTAAGGGCAGTGATTGGCTATGAGTGACAAAGGCGACTTGCACCTGAGGCTGCGTCTGAGTGGAGTGAGGGAAACAATTCAGGGCGCCTACAGAGGCACAGCATCAGAGACAGCTTGGACCTCTGTCTGCGGCTGACATGAGCTGAGAGCCTGCACGGGCTCCACTTGCTTCAGCACTGCTCCTCTCTGGGGCAAGGGACTCGGTGCAGGGAGAGGGGAAAACACACACTTAAAAGGAACAGAGACAGCTTGGGCCTGAACCTCGGGGCTTCTGCTCCAGCAACTTGGGATCAGACCCTGTCCCTGATAGGGAAGTGATGGCCACTGAGCAGAGGAGAAGTCCTGCGTCATACCCTGCTCCAGCTCTAGCCCCTCCATCTCCAGCCCCATTCCTTACCAAGGTGATAGCTACCAGCACACCCTGAGGAAAGATGTGACTTTTGTCCATGCACATGCAGTCGGCATAGGGATGCTCCCACATAAGAACACATTTTCAAGACTGCCACACGTAAGTGTTTCACCTAAATTCATAGAGGCAGAGAAGGTTAAGTAAAATGAAAAGGCAGAGGAACTGCTCTCAATTGAAAGAGCAAGAAAAATAAACCTGAAAAAAAATAATGAAACAGAAATAAACAATTTACCAGAAAAAGAATTCAAAGCATTGGTAATAAAACTGTTGGCTGAATTAGGGAAAGAACAGACGTACAATGTGAAAATTTTAACAAGGAACTAGGAAATATAAAAAGGCCTGATCAGAAGTGAAGAATTCAATAGGTGAATTGAAAAACACACTAGAAAGAATGAATAGCAGACTAAGTGATACAGAAGAATGCACAAGTGATCTGGAACACAGAATAAAGAAAATCGCCCAATCAGAACAGCAGAAGGAAAAACAAATAAAAAAAAAAAAGAAAACAGTTTAAGAGATCTCTGGGATTACGTTAAGCATACCAACATTCGCATTACAGGGGTTCCAGAAGGTGGCCAGAGAGAGAAAGAGAGCGAAAAAGTATTGGATAAAATTATGGTTGAAAACTTCCCTAAACCAAAGAAGGAAGCAGACACCTAGTTACAGGAAGCACAGAGGGTCCCAAACAAGATGAACCCGAATAGATCCACACCAAGACATATCATAATTAAAATGGCAAAAGTTAAAGAGAGAATTCTAAAGGCAGCAAGAGAAAAACAAAAAGTCATACACAAGGGAATCCCCATAAAGCTATCAGCTAATTTCTTTTTATTTTTTTTAATTTATTTATTTTTGGCTATGTTGGGTCTTTGTTGCTGTGCGTGGGCTTTCTCTAGTTGCAGCGAGCGGGGACTACTCTTCGTTGCGGTGCACGGGCTTCTCATTGTGGTGGCTTCTCTTGCTGTGGGGCACGGGCTCTAGGCGCATGGGCTTCAGTAGTTGTGGCTCACAGGCTCTAGAGCGCAGGCTCAGTAGTTGCAGCGCATGCGCTTAGCTGCTCCGCGCCATGTGGGATCTTCCCAGACCAGAGCTCGAACCCGTATCGCCTGCATTGGCAGGCGGATTCTCAACCACTGCGCCACCAGGGAAGCCCTATCAGCTAACTTCTGAGTGGCATGATATATTAAAAGTGCTGAAAGGGAAAACCTGTAACCTAGGATATTCTACCCAGCAAGACTATCATTCAGAATATAAGGAGAGATAAAACCTTCTCATCAAGGAAAAACTAAAGGAGTTCATCAATACTAAACCTACCCACTGTTCACTGCAGCACTATTTACAATAGCCAGGACATGGAAGCAACCTAAATGTCCATCAACAGAGGAACAGATAAAGAAGATGTGGTACATATATACAATGGAATACTACTCAGCCATAAAAAAGAACAAAATAATGCCATTTGCAGCAACATGGATGGACCTAGGGATTGTCACACTGAGTGAAGTAAGTCAGACACAGAAAAACAAATATATGATATCACTTATATATGGAATCCAAAAAAAGGGTACAACTGAATTTATTTACAAAACAGAAGCAGAGTCACAGATGTAGAAAACAAAGTGGTGGGGCAGGGATAAATTGGGAGATTGGGATTGCCATATACACATTACTATATATAAAATAGATAACTAATAAGAACCTATTATATAGCACAGGGAACTCTACTCAATACTCTGTAATAGCCTGTATGGGAAAAGAATCTAACAGAAGAGTGAATATAGGTATATGTATAACTGATTCACTTTGCTGTGCACCTGAAACTAACATAACACTGTAAATCAGCTATACGCCAATAAAAATTTTAAAAAAATACTAAACCTGCCCTAAAAGAAATGTTGAAGGGTCTTCTCTAAGTGGAAAAGAAGTAAGAATCTATAGGAAAGGGAAAATCCCACTAGGAAAGGCAAATATATAGTAAGGACTGAGGATCAACCACTTAAATAAGCCAGCACAAAGATTAAAAGACAGAAAAACTGTGAAAGCAACTATAACTACAACAAACAATTAGGGGATAAACACGAAGATGTAAAATATGACACCAAAACCACAAAATGTGGGGGAGGGGAGTAAAAGTAGATCTTTCAGAATGTGTTTGAACTGAAATGACTCCCAGTTTAAAACAAGTAGATATAGTTATAGGTCAACATATATGAACCCCATAGTAACCCCAAATCAAAATCCTACAATAGATACACAAAAAATAAAAAGAAAGGAACACACGCATACTACCGAAGAAAACCATCAAACCAAAAGAAGAATCCTTCCAACTGCCTGTCTGAATTGAAAACCCAAGGGAGAGTAGCTTCAACCAATTGGTGTTTCTCACAGAGGGTGGTGGTGGGATAATAATCACACTGTAAAAATAACACACTATATTTATCGATGCTTTATAGTTCCTATGGTGGTTTCACACGTACGCTGTCTCATTTAATCTTCATAGTGATGCTATACAGTAGATATTATTATTCCCATTTTACAGACAAGAAAGAAGAAGGTTAAGAGGAATTTAAAAACTTGCCCCAAATCACAGAGAGATGTGGTGAAGCTAGTGTTCAAACCTAGGTCTTCTACCTTCAAGCACAATGCTCTTTCTGCTACATTTAGAACACTTAAAAAACAAAAAGCAAACAGGTTTAACCAAAAAGGGTACATGTAGCCATGCTAGGAAGATTAAAGAGTGTGATTATGGCTCAGTATCATAAATGAAACCTCAGAAGTTACTAAACCCTGTTGCTGGGGGATACAACTTAGTCTACTCTAAGTTTTTCTAAAGCCAATGAAATATGGAAAGAGAATTCACAAGTGGACAAGTTGGTCTAAACACAGAAAGAGCCTGGCTCACTTGGCTCCATCCCCTACTTCTACGTGGGGCCGCTTCTCATCAGCAAAGGGTTATTCTAATTGTGGCTCCATAATCTCAAAGGATCTTGGATTCTGCCACAATGAAAGGGAAATGAAGGGATCACATCAACACCAACAATACCATCATGAGATGGGCCCTAGTGATGCTGTAATACTTAATTAGTTAAAGGCCCTACTCAAGGCTGTAAGAATTTTAAGGTACGGTTCCTGTTCCACTAAAGCATCTTGGTCTCATAAGCTTAGAGCTGTTGTTGTCATGTGTGCACACGTACACGTGTGTGTGTTCCTAAATATCTGCTGCTCTAGAGAAGACCTATATAAGTAAGAGTTAATAATACTTAACCCACACTTCCGTCCAAATCCAACCACCACCATCTCTCTTTTACCTGCATGTAGCTCAGAGACATTGCTTAAAAATAGGAGATGAAGCATTTCTTTCCAAATATCCACAGGAGAGGTCATATCCTGATAATGGTCTTGAGAGAGAAATGCCTGATAACTCGTCCTACTCTGGTGTTAGGTTTAGAAGATGGTCTGTGCCAGGGTAATCTGAGATATAGATTCTTACTCTCTCATCCTGTATGTTTAGGAAAGGGTCCATCAAAACACCTAAGACATCTATGTACTGAAGAAGTAAGAGGACCCAAATGAAATGGAGAATACAGTATGGTGCAGGGAACAAAAGATGAGGAAAAGATACAACACCCTCCATATTAGAGCACAGAGGTTTCTTCATGGACACTTCAGTTACAGGCATCACAAAAGAGTGACAGAACCATGAGCAAGATGAGAGGAGGCAATGTAAGGGCAGGAGAAAGACTTTGAGGGACTGTGTGTGTGTGTCTGCTGTGGAGGGGTACTGAGGCGGAGGACCGCAAGGAAAGAAAGCAAGGTACTAGCTCATAGATCGGGCTCTCCATTCATGAGAGCAGGAAAATATAAGAGGCCCTCAAATGTCCTTCCTAGTCAACCAGTCCAGCACCCAAAGGAGGGAAACAGGCTGTGAGTGGGAGCATTTAATTTCCATTTCTTTGGAAATTGAACAGAAAGGGCTAGGTTCAGAGGGCTTAGGGACCACAAATGGTACCACAATGGGAAAACCCTAAAAGGGGAAGCAGTCTTGAGAGAAAAAATTTAACTGCAAAGTACCATACAGCTGTTTGTTTAAAAAAATTACTTGTGTATTTTGAAGAGGAACACGGTGATTAAATATCAAGATCTATAAAAAGTCTACATAGTACCTTTGAACCCCATCCATCCATTTTCTATCCACTACAGCAATGAATCTCTTTGATTATTTTCAGGAGTAATATTCTAAATATTTACCAACAGACTGAACAACTGAACAGAACAGACAATGTGCCCGGCTGTTATGGTAAGAACCAGCTGAATATCAGCCCTACGTCAGTTTTGTATTTGTCGTTAGAGATTTTTGTTAAGTAGTATCCATTTTCCCCTCCTTCTTTAGTTAAGTAGTAATATGTCTACTCTTCTCACTCTCGCTTTTTCCCACTTAAAATATGTTAGAGTCTTCCATGTCAATATATACTTTCCTCATTTTTTTTTTTTTAAACAGATGCTCAGCATTCCATCATGTAGACATACCCTAATTTGATAATTCCATCACTGACGGTCACTTAGGTTGTCTTCAATCTTCCACTGTTACAAACAACGTCACAATATGTAACATGGTACATAAATCATTTTCATGTGTGAGCATATCTGAGGGTAGGCTTCGAGAAGTAGAACTGCCAAGTCAAAAGGTATACGCATTTGTAACTTAGATACTGCTAAATTGACCTCCACACAGACTGTAACAATTTACACTTTCACAGGCAATGTAGAAGAGTGAAGTCTGTGCTACCATACTGCCAACAGTCTGTTATCAAACTTTTGTAATTTTGCCAATCTTGGATGGGAAAAAATGGAATTTCACTGTGATTCATTTTGCATTTCTCCCATTTTGAGAGTGTTATCTTTTCATATGTTTAAAAAGCAGCTTCTGTCACTGTTCATATTATTTGTCTTTTTTATGGGATGTTGGTCTTTTTTCTTAATGTCTAGAAGGTCTTATATAGAACATAGATTGAGCTTTTGTCTATGAAAAGAGTTGCAAATTTGGGGCGACAGATTTATTTTTATTATTTTAAGGAAGTATGTGCTAGTTAACATGTTATTGAGCTTTTAAATGAAGAATGGAAGTTGAATTTTGTCTGTCGCATGCACTTTCTAGCATCTAAAGAGATAATCATCTGAGTTTTCTTGTTAGAGATGTTAATAGTGATGAATTATATTAACAGAACTCGCTATATCATATCATCTTTACATTCTGAGAATAAACTTCATTTGGTCTTAAAATGTGCTGTTTTATTTAGTGTTTTAAAACTATAGTGAGACTGGTCTGTAGTTTTCTTTCTTTTTCGGGGGGCAGACAATCTTTTTCAGGTATTTATATCAGTAAAAAGAATTTAGACATTTTTCTTCTTTTTGCAAAACTTTTCATTGGAGAGAAAGAAAAAGAAAAAGAGAACAAAAGTTACTGAAAAGACAACTTATTGGATGCTTGGCCAAAAAGAAAAATTGAGTAGATCGGTGCTTTGTGACCACCTAGAGGGGTGCGATAGGGAGGGTGGGAGGGAGACGCAAGAGAGAGGAGATATGGGGATATATGTATATGTATAGCTGACTCACTTTATTATAAAGCAGAAACTAACACACCATTGTAAAGCAATTATACTCCAAAAAACTGATTCAAACTAAATCCTTTCAGATAAGAGTCTACTTAATAAGCCTCTGATAAGATGGCTTTCTCCACCTTCCAAGGATTACTGCTCTGTTACTTCAGTGACCTGGAAATCACAACAGATTATCTTAACTCTCGGCCATCTGATGTTATTTGGAGCCACCCCTGCTGGCTCTGTTTTGAGCAGTGATGTATATAAGAACTCATTTTGGCCCATGTAGAGTGTGTGTTCCCCCAGCCACAGTTCTCCCTTCCACAAGTTCTGTAAAGAATGTAAGAATTATTTCCTTTCACAGGTCACGCTATCCAGATCAATGACCTGTCCTGATCTCTGTAATCTTAAGGCGTGAATATGGTGACTCAGATGGTTTTCTTTCTACATTCTGGGGGTTGAAGTGATTACCTAATAACCTGCTCTTATTCTACAGTTTATAGAGGTTCAATTACAGCCTTTATCAATCTACTCTGAGCTAAGTATTTATGAAGAATGGATTTATGTATATCTGCAACATAGAAAGATGCTTTGATATCCAGGAGACCTGACCACAGGCATGCACTGTAGACCAAAGATGCATCTTACCAGATTCTGGCACAATTTACCAATACTAAAAAGGATTTAAACAGGAAACCCATGTGTGTGCGGGGTGGGGGAAGCCTGCAGGCACTTTACAAGACTCAGGTTGTTCGTTCATTAATTAAAAAAATAATTATTAACACCGATTATGGGCCAGGCTAGGCCTATATTGAGACAAGAAAATGCATAGGACCAGACTGACAGTCCCAGCTATCACGAGGTATGCAGCTACATAGTTAATTCTTTTTGCATTCAACGTGCGAAATCAGAATTATTGTTTTTTTTTAAGCTTGGTAAATCTATCTACTCACTTTTTACTAGAAAACAGTTTCTTCATGTTAAGAATATCTTTAATCTCAGCCGGTCAAAGAACCTCAGAAGATAAATTAGGACTAACATGGCTTATTCAGATTTACTTTGATTGGGTCCACTCACGGATGCTAAGTAAAACTAATGGGGAATGAGATAAGGCCAAGTGTGGGACAGTGTTGGTATTGGAACCAGGTTAGGTTCCAGCCCTCCCTGCCAAAGCTATAAATACAAATGACCAATTTAACAGCATGAAAAGACCACCCTAAAGATCTATACCCGGGATCTAATCAGTTGTTCTGCGCCTTCTCTCAATTACAGGATCCCTGCCACGTTTACGGGGACTTTTAATGCGAGCATCACATTTTTGAAGGCCATATCATTATGACCATGTTTGATCTGAGGGTGGAAAAACATGAGCTCAAATAATGCCTGCACAAGGTCACTCTGAACGGAGCTGTAAACTGGAATCAATAAGAGACTACTGTGGAAAAGAAAAACCACGTCAGGGAAAGGGCTCAGATGCCACGGAGACTGCAACTCTGAAGAGGGGTGCCGTTAAAATTACTTTCGATTCTGCGAGGAAAGTGAAATTAGTTAAGAACAAGTTTTGTTAAATAACACTATTTAAGGGCCTTTGGAGAAGGGAAGGACGATAAAAGACAGAAGGACAGGCACGTCATCTCCGCTTGAGTGTGGCAACAGGATATGATTTACGTAAGAACATTAAATCACCATGATGGTTAGAAGAACTGAACTGCAGCCCATATGAAAATCAGCCTAGCCATGAATCAACTGAGTCACAACGCATGTGCGTGACTTCTCAGGCATAAAGAAGGCAATTGCTTAAGACTTTCCGAGTGATGGGCCCCTAACTGAAAACTGGCTTTCCTGCCAAATACAACGGAAGTACAGAAGTGTCTTTTCTCATTTACGATTATTATATTATACCCTGTGCTCAGATACTCCACAACTTCTCATTCTCTACCCCTTCTTTGGGGTATCTCATTCACTCCTGTGACTTAAACTGCTATCCTCTATAAAGTCTCACCCAGCACTTTCCTATGAGCCCAATATTCTACCCGTGTGTCTCAAATGTACGTCCAATCGACGTGCCCAGAGTTTACGTCATTGTATCCCATCCCAAATGGGTCCTCCACATCAGTATCCAGCCAGTTATCTGAGCGAGGAAAAGGAGGGTTATCCTTTTCTCCTCTGTTTTTTTACTGCTCATAGGTCATCTAGTCCTGTAACTCCAAAAAGCTTCATTGATATGTCCCTTCCTTTCTTATTTTTACTGTGATTGCTTTTCCTCAAGTTCTTACCATCATTTGCCTGGACTGCTGTAGGAGAGCTTGACAGACTGGATTCCAGTCCTTTACTGTCCCAACTCTTCTTTATATTGCTCTTAGTTATAATGTATTTCTTTTTTTAAAATGTATTTTTATTTATTTATTTTGTTTTATTTTTGGCTGTGCTGCACGGCTTGCGGGATCTTAGGTCCCCGACCAGGGATCGAACCTGCGTCGTTGGCAGTGACAGTGTGGAGTCCTTCCTAACCACCGGACCGCCAGGGAATTCCCTATAATGTATTCCTTAACAACAACAAAAAGCAAAATGATCCCAACACGCCAACATCACAACAAACAAATCGAACGTGACCGTGTCGCTCCCATACATACTATTTTTCAAAGGCTCTCAGTGGCCTGTAAGACGAAGTTCAGATTCTTTAGCAAGTCACATTGTGACCCTCCTCTCCTTTGGGTCTTGTGTTCTTTCCATACGCCCTGTGATATAGCTACACCAAGTCTCTTGCCATTCCCCAAACACGTCATGTCTTTCATCCTGAACTTTGCGGTGTTTTCCTCTGCCTGGAATGCCCTTTATAACTTGTCTGCTGAGAATTCCTAACCTTAAATTTCCTCATCTGGACAACAGGGTGATAATAGTGTTTACTTCAGAGAGTTGTCATGAAGACAAAGTAAAATGATCTGTTCCCCAAGGTGCCTGGTATATAGAAGCAACCACCAAATGTTCGCAGTCATTGTCACTGCTTGTCATTGACATCACCGTCATCTTTGTTTTTTTCAGATCTGAACAAAAACATCTCCTTTGCTCAAAATCTTCCCTGACTCACCTGGAAGTGTTAGTCATCCCTCCTCTCTGCTCCTATATGCCTAATTACAGTACCATCTTACATCAATTTCGAAATTGATGGAATTTTCATATTTTAGCATCTCTGACACTGGGGTCCCTCGTGTCATCTATGACGTGTCATGGTTTAATCGGCAGCATTTTTTGTTTCTTAGTAGTACTTAGAATAATGGTGTTTCTTATGAGTGGCATATTAGATGACACCTACACTCACGATAACGGCCATAAAAACTTGATTATCCAGAGTGGATAATGCACATTTACAGTAGATGAGAAATCTCACATTTTCTATGAATCCGTGAACCATCTCCATAAAAAAAAGGGACTACTACTTGGAACTCTACAGTAGCCAAGAGATATTTCATTTGTATATCCTGCAGTGTAGCAAGGCACCGCCTCCTGAACCACAGAGGGGTAGCCTGATGAAGTAGCATGCCGTCACCTCCTTCAGGTAAGCGCCCCTACCTGAGAGCCAAACAATGGCCAGACCCAGAGCAAAAGTGGGGAGAGGCTAGCTTGTGATACTGGGTCCCAAAAACCCAGGATTTAAGCTGAGAAGGTAAAGCGATAACGTGGAGAGGAAAGTGAAGGAATGTGATGGGAAAGGCCAAGGGATCTTACTTCTAGACAGCCCTGTCCAATAGAGGTACAATGCAAGCCACAGATATAATTTTAAATGTTCTTGTGGCCGTGCTTAAAAATGAAAAGAAACAGGTCAATTAAGATTAATATTATATTTTACTTATTTAACCCAATATATTAAAAATACTATTTGACCATGTAACCAATATAAAAAAGCAGAAATAAAATATTTTGCATGTTTCTTGGTACCGTCTGCAAAATCTGGTGTGTGTTTCATTTGTGCAGCACCTCTCAGTCTGGATTAGCCACGTTTCAACTGCTCAGCAGCTGCGTGTGGCCAGTGCCTGACACACTGGGCGGCACAATTCTAGACTGTTCTTTGACCAACTCAGTTAACTAATGAGTCAACAGTAACACAGGTATTTCAACAGTGGCTCTTTTCACCACATGACATTGGCAATGTTGAACATTTATATATATATATATATATATATATATATATTTTTTTTTTTCTTTGCGGTACGCGGGCCTCTCACTGTTGTGGCCTCTCCCGCTGCAGAGCACAGGCTCCGGACGCACAGGCTCAGCGGCCATGGCTCACGGGACCAGCTGCTCCGCGGCACGTGGGATCCTCCCAGACCCGGGCACGAACCCGCGTCCCCTGCATCGGCAGGCAGACTCCCAACCTGCGCCACCAGGGAAGCCCCTATTTTTATACTTTAAAATTCATTTTAGAATAGTAATTTTCCTCCACATTCTTTTTGTGTCTCATTTTGGCTGACTTTGTTTTAACCATAATTTGAGGCTATTCCTAGGTCCTTCCCATCTTCCCTTCCCTCTGTTGGTTAACGGAGAGGTGACTCCTTTATTAAATTACAGACCTTTCCCCAGTAAGACGGTCCTTGAGAGAGGGACGAGGGGTCTATGGCTCATCTTAGGATCGCCAGCGTCTGTCACAGTGCCTGACACATAGCGGGTTCTGACGAAATACCTTTGAGTACCCATTAAGAGGTGAACTAAGCTTGACAATAGTGGTTCTCAACCTGGGCTGCACACTGGGGTTACGTGGGGAGTGAAAAAAAGAAATGCTGATACCTGGTCCCACCCCTAGAGATGCTAGTGGCAGGTCTGGAATTTGGCCCGGGTGTTGAAATTTTAAAAATCTCCCCAAGGTGATCCTAGTATGCAGCCAGGGTTCAGAACCACTGCTCTAGGGCTTTCTTAGAACAGCTTATTGTGGACACATCCTTGCTTTCCTGACTCAAGGTCCAATTTGCCTCAACTCGATTCCCTCTCTCAGAACAGATCACAGTTTTCTTAAGAAACCTGTTAGAGAAGAAGCTAAAACAGAACTTCCAAGAGTGATTTGCAAATTCCTTTTCCAAGGCATCAAAGATTTTCAGTGTTCTAAATCTCTTCATATTTATCTTCTTCCAACGAAAAGAAAAAAATTCACAACATAAGTGTTTTAAAATGCTAGCTAATTTGAAGAGAAAGGATCCTAAAGCCATTACAGTACATGAGCCAATAATACCCAGACATAATCATTGCAGAATTTTCTAGATATAGAATAATAGCAATTAAATATAGAAATGGATAGCCGAGATATGGAAGCAACCTAAATGTCCATTGACAGATGAATGGATAAAGAAGGTGTGGTACATATATACAGTGGAATGGAATATTACTGAGCCATAAAGAAGAATGAAATAATGCCACTTGCAGTAACATGGATGGACCTAGAGATTATCATACTAAGTGAAGTAAGCCAAAGACAAATATCATATATTGCTTATATGTGGAATCTAAAAAAAATGATACAAATGAACTTATTTACAAAACAGAAAGAGACTCACAGACATAGAAAACAAACTTACGATTACCAAAGGAGCAAAGCAGATGGGGAGAGGGATAAATTAGCAGTTTGGGTTTAACATATAACAAAATAGATAAACAACAAGGACCTACTGTATAGCACAGGGAACTATACTCAATCTTTTTTAATAGACTATAAGGGAAAAGAATCTGAAAAGGGATATATATATTCACTGTGTTTTATATTCGCTGAAACTAACACAATATTGCAAATCAACTAGACTTCAATAAAAATAAAAAAAATTTTAATTTAAACAAATAGAAATGGGAAAAAGAAAGGAATGGAATTGAAATACACATGAGCCTCATTTCAAGTTCCCTATACATATATCAAAAGTAGAATTTATTAATTGGGGGTCAGCAAAGGGAAATATTTCGTGTGCTTCTTTAGGCCATTTAGGTTATATTTACATAAAATAATCATAAAGCAATGCATCTACTTTAATAAATCACATATAAAACCTAATTTTAGCCACATAACCCATACGTGTTGGTATTACTATCTGCTCTCAAAATGATACTTGGCCCGATGGCATTATGGCACCACTTCCATCATATATAAGGTTCAGCTATGGCCAAGAGAGAATTCTGACTTCTGCTTCAACACAGATGAGACCTCATCCAGGAGGAGGGAGCAATGAACTCTGCACCAAGAGACCAGCTGGAATGAAGTTTCTCTGACTCATGGACTGAGAATTTCCCTGCCGATTTCCAAGGTGGTTTGGCCATACTTTACCCTGCTTAATGGTCTTTTGTTGATGGTGTGGTATCATGTAGCCTTAGTAATAAATAGAAACAGCATGTTGATATACCCCTAAAGGTTCCTACATGCATTTCCTCTGGCTTTCTAGCAAAGACAAAAGACCCCTCTAACTACCCCACACTTTTTTTTTCTTTATTGAGCTAGTATTGACATGCAGCATTAGATTAGTTTCAGGTGTACAACATAATAATTCCTTATACGTATATATGGTGAAATGGTCATCACAGTAAGTCTAGTTAACATCTGTCAGCATGCAGACTTACACATTTTTTTCTTGTAATGAGAACTTTTAAGATCTACTCTCTTAGCAACTTTCAAATATACAATACAGTGTTATTAACTACAGTCACCATCCTGTAAGTCACGTTCCCCATGACCTATTTATTTTATAATGGGAAACTGTGCCCCACACTTATTTTTGTTTTACATTTAGGCTGAATTTGAGAAACCAGAATAGGAAATATCCAAAAGGCGTTAAACTTTCACGTTCACTACGAGGGCTCAACAAAAGTTCCCTAGTCCTGCCAAAAACCATGGAGGAAGGAATATAACTCGGTAAGATTTTTAAGTCAGTACTGGGTCTCATGCGTATCACTTCCATCCGCTAACCCCAGAAGGCTGACGGTTGCCAAGTGATTGGATGTGTGACATTCACCTGGCCCCAGTTTTCCTTCCTGAAAAGAATGGAAAATACAACACAAGTTTCCAAATTGCTACACTCGTAAAACCAGAAAGATAATCACCATCGGCCTGCACAACTGCATAAGCCTTGCATGGACGTCGTCTGTCAGTTAACAGGGACTGAGGATCCTCTTGGGATCCGTGCAGAGACAAAGAGAGAAAGCCTTCTCTAGCAAAGTTTACAGAAACAGGAGTGATGTTAAAAGATTTAAAATCTCACAGCAGATTTAAAAGGTGATATAAAGGTTACAGGACAACTCCATCTAAGTTGAGAACGGCTCCACCATGGGAAGATGGTCTAATGGAATCATCTACCAGTGCTCGGGCGGGATGCACGGGGCGGTGGGTGTCAGAGAAAGACGGAGAAAGGAAGGACGTTTCAGAACGTCACACCTCCTACCTTTCTGGAAGAACTCTTTGAGTCTGTCCTTGAACGGCTGCAGATACTCCTTTGGTGACTCCTTACACACCACTGCCATCTGTTTCTCACTTGCTGTGAAGAGAAGGTGGCAGTTAGACTTCCTCGAGAACACGGGTTTGCTGAACTTGTGCTCTATGCTCTGCACTTGGGTATTAATAGTGCAAAATCCTTATGCATCATCGTTTATCCAAGTTACAGGGGAAAGAGCAGAAACAAACAAATAATTAGCTCACTTTACACCTTTCTTCAGGAACAAGGAAATGCATCACCTTCAAGGTTTTTTTTTTTTTTTTTAGAGACACGGCAAAACCTCTGACTTGGGATAGGTGAAGTACTCTGCTTTTGGTCTCTCCAAAATAGAGCCAAGAACTATTCAAGGACTAGTTCTAGGGAATTAAAGGCCCAGACCTTCTTCAGATTCAAACTCTAAAAGTGGAGCTTAAAATAGATTTTGCAGAAATTCTCACCAAACTGGCGATTCCTCCAGGTGACACCCACATCCCAGCATGAGAACTAACCCCAGGTTAGAGAGGACCGAATCTCTCTTCACTCCCGTTCACCTCCCCCTCCCATTAACACGTGTGAAACATGTTATGCGTAAGTTACTTCAGACAGGATATCTGGAATTTACAAGAGGTTGATTTTTTTGATAATCAAGCCCCCTCAAATTAGATAGTTCTGACTTGGTGACATGGAGGCCACAATAAACCGTCATAAAAAGCAGTTAACCCAGGCAAGAGGCATTTTCTCAAGGTTTCTGTATGTTTGTGCCAGTGGCAGAAATGCATTGGGTAAAAAAAAGGCTTCATTTCTCCAAAGCTAGAGCTGAGTCATGATCACTTTTGTCTGTTGATCATGGCCAGAAATTACTGACATGTCCTTATTCAAGAGCATATATTAAAGCATTAGATTTTCGCCCGGAAATCATGCCACCTGCTTCCAAAAACAGAGAAAGATATATTCTTGGAGGAATTTACAGAAGCACAGAGGTAAGGCATTTTGGAAGAAGACGGTTAGAAACGATTCCTTTATTTATGTTGGGAAATTTGTCTACAAGAACTTGGTGTTTCCAAAACTAGCACCCCAGAATGTTTACTATGTAAAGGCAATCCACAAGCACGTCAGCACTGGAGCACAAAAAAGGCAAAAGAGGTCACTCAAGGGTCCCTCGGAATTAGCTGCCTGACACTTTCTCTTACAATATTGCCAACTAGATTGCGGAAACACTAGGCATCTCTGGGAGACTACCAGATTGCGCTGAAGATGAAAGCATGATGTGACGGAACTCTGTCAAGTTCAGCATCAGCTACATTCCCAGAATCAGCTCCAGGGATTCCCACCCGAGATCATGAGGCCAATCACAGGACACAAGGGCCTAAGTTTAGGCTCTTCCTATTGACAATGTTATTTTCCAAAAGTTTTTAATAGAGCTTATTTTGAATATCTGTGATTAACTATTCTGATAACCATACCGGTGCTATCTAGGAAACCCTGTCCATTGGGACACAAAGACTCATTTCTTTTTTTAAAATGATCTATCTGGGCTTCCCTGGTGGCGCAGTGGTTGGGAGTCCGCCTGCCGATGCAGGGGACGCGGGTTCGTGCCCCGGTCCGGGAGGATCCCACGTGCCGCGGAGCGGTTGGGCCCGTGAGCCATGGCTGATGAGCCTGTGCTTCCGGAGCCTGTGCTCCGCAACGGGAGAGGCCACAACAGTGAGAGGCCCGCATACCACAAAAAAAAAAAAAAAAAAAAAAAAAAAAAAGATTTTTCTGTTTCTGGC
>NW_020175821.1:9127773-9205827 GCF_003031525.2 Neophocaena asiaeorientalis asiaeorientalis
AAATAAAAAAAAAAAAAAAAAAAAAAAAAAAAAAAAAGATCTATCTTACCTGGAACAGATTCCTTAAAACCATCATTTCAAAACACTCCTTTTTCCCCCACTACGTTTTTACCTTTATTTTTCAGTGTATTTGTCCTCTCTACAATGACTACTTAATAATCTTCTACTATTATCAGATTTCCCTTTACCTCTTTCCTAGTAGATGGGCCTGTGGCCAAATGATAAGTACCTCCCTTCCCACCACTATTCTGTTCTCAAAATAATGGCTTTGGGCTAGAGTGATACCAGGGACAGAGAGGAGAGGGACAGGGTATATAGAGCTGGAATCTATTTCGGAGGTAGAACAAATTGCTGATGCAGTCGATGTAAAGTTGAGGGAGAGGAAGGATGAACAAGGTGTGGCTGGAAGTGCCATTTACTGAGATGGGGGAGAGGTGAGTGTATTGGTTTTTTTTGTTCTGTTCTTTTCTTTTGTTTTAAGGGAGAGGAAATCGAAAGTTAACTTTGAAACTTGTTTTCCCTGGTCTCTGCGAATTACAAGGCAAGATCATACACTGAAAACAAAGAGGGAAAGGTACACAAAAAAGATGAAACTCTTAATGGGTTCTCGTTGCTCATTCAACTGAATTCAAACTCCCAGGCCTGAGATTTAAGGCCTTTTCCATGATGGCACCATTCTACCTTTCAGTTCTATTTCCCCATATATTTGACCAATGAAATCAAAATTATGCAATGTTTCCAAATTATATAAACCAGTGTTCCCAGTTCCATGCCTTCATTCATGTGGTTCTCTGCCCATCCCGCTCTCATCCCAAACATACCTTCTACCGCATTTGACAAAGTCCTGTTCATCCTAAAAAAGCTTCTCTGAGATGCTGCCACCACCATAAAACCTTTCCAATCCAAAGATTTTGCATCTTTCAAACATCTACCTTCCAGAGAGCATTTATGTTTTACCTTTAATTATATTTAGTTGTGTATTTCTATTAATCCCTGCAAAGCCATCATGCAAGATTCATTCACACATCTCCAAACTTCTCCAGAGACCTCCACGCATACCTGGCCAAAGCATCAGATCTCCTCACCTTAACTAGCTTCCCGTACAGAGGAAAGTGGAAAAAAAATTAGCAATGTTGACCCAGACTCCGAGCGGGCTCTCCAGGGGTGCGGTATGACCTCCTTGCCTCTTTACTCTTTTCCCTCCTTCCCAGGAAGGTACATCAAGGGGTCCTAGTCTCTTCATTCACAAACCCTGTGACTGTCCCAAGCTGATGTGAAAGGGCTCAGTGTATTTTAAAGACCCTCCCCACCCCATAAACATCCACCACTTCATGCTGTAAGGCACAAGAAGGTCATTCTCCTGACTGAGCAGTTATGACAGCAGGCCTAGAAGCAGGAGATTGGTCAGACACACTTTGGAAGAGGTCTGCTTTCGAATCTACAGTTTTCAATGAACTTTCATGACCACATAAGCTTTTCTGATGATATCCAGCCATGATTCTGAGAACACAGGAAGCCATATTTATTCTCACAATATAAATTGGGAGAGGCTTTAAAATTCTTTAGCCCTCTACTACATTCAAATTCCAACAATTCCGTTTATAGAGAACTATTTTTCACGAACACAAATAATATATGGTGAGGCCTGCATTTTGGTAAGAGGACATCCTTGAAGCCGTGACAGTAATTTCTTCAAGGTTACTTCTCCCTAGCAAATGCAAAGCCCAAGGCAGAGCTTCTTTTCCTAAATACACAAGCGAAGCCTCCACCTCTGCCTGAATTAAAAGGGTTGATCACTGTAGCTCTCCTTTTGTCTTATCTGTGCTGACAGAGCCCATGGGGTCCATCAAACTGCCCAGATTTTATGAGGCCAGGTAGTGGTATGGCAAAGGGCTCGTGCTTGGATTGAGACCTACCTGAGTGCGTGTGGGCTGTAGCTTTTCTCATCTGCAAAATGGGGACCCCCTTCCTCATAGGCAAGATATATGCATTGTGAGATAATGCATGTAAAGTGGTTTGCAAAATGCCTGGCACTAGCAAAAGTGGCCTCGTATTTATCATTTGTCACTTTTATGCCTTTGGTTGAAACATGTCATAGCCAGAACAGCAAGAGAGGCATGGCTAGGGATTATGTGCTACAAATTCTACACTCTTATTTACAAAAATATGCCCCAGTGCAAATCTTCTGTTTGGAACAAAGAGATGATGTTTTTTGTTCCCTTGCTGATGGTTCCACCACCCACTCTGAGAATTCAAGGAAGAAACTCCTGGAGAAGGATGAAGCAAAATGTGAAGCAAGTGTCCTGGGCCTCCGAGCTTCATGGTTTTGAAATAAGAAACACTGAAACCAGCGCAAAGGAGAGCAGCTCCCCTGCTGTGCCCGAGGCCCTCTCTGCACCCCAAAGGGCACAGCCTCCCATGTGGCCTGTTACAATTAAACTTCTCCACACGATCAAAGCAGAGGGCTGCCCTCTGACTGACTGAGCACAGTCGCACATTCAATGGCCAAGCAGCTTGCCCGCTCCAACTTATTAACTTGGCTTATCCAGGATGCATTCTAGCAGACAAACAGGAGACCTGAAGACTAATTAACAATGACACTGGAGACTGGCAGTGCATAAAGGAAAGAGGTCCCTGACAAATCCCCAATGTCATTAATTGTCCAACCAGAAGATGCTTATGCAATATTGCTAGACCACCAAGGTTGCCTCAGACACAGGCTGTGCCAGGAGTTCCAATGTTAAAAGCCAAAGTCACCCAGGTTCTTTCTCTCTCTCTCCTTTTTCTATTAAATTGGACAGAATTAAAGTACATATTAATTCCTGAAGTTGGTTACTAATAGGTGATCATTGTGAGAGATGAAATATTGAAAACCAATACATAATAAAATAATTGACACTAAATTGAGGGTATTCTCATTTAAAGGCTAAGAGCTTGTGAAGCATTTACAATATAAAATACAGCATATGAAGTATAGCCAATACTTTATAATAACTATAAATGGAGTATAATCTTTAAAATTGTGGGTCACTACATTGTACGCCTGAAACTTATATAACATTGTACATCAACTATACCTCAATGAAAAAATTTTAAAAATAGGTTAACTGCTTGTGAAGCATTTTAGAGAAAGATATAGCTTTGAATGTTTTAAGATTTCAGATACTAGACTGGTTAGGTCATAAGTGGTTGTCTGTTTTTTTGGCTTTTGACCTTTAAGAACAAGGAATAAAGTTTATTGAGTAACTGAAAAAGCATGGGTAGGTTATAAGGATACAGAGGCAGGGCCCCAGATATAGTTCATCAAAATGTAATACATATTTAATCATTTTAACAGCTCAAATGTGTATGCGCATTTTTAGGAATATATGGCGCACGTCTCTTGCTGTAGGAGTTGAAGGACCTATGGGCTTAGTAATGAAGTCAGAATACATTTTTAGAGAAAAGGAAAGATGTATCTAGGCTCTGCTTTTTAACTCTGGGATTCTCTCTTTTCTCCTCTGTTGACCTAATTCCTACCCAACCCCTCCATGGTTCTGTGCCAGTTCTACCTGTTCTTCAGTTTTATAAGAACTGTCCTTTCCCTGAGCGCCATGCTCAAAGGACCACCACAGAGGATTGCTGAAGCAACATAAAGAACTGAGAGACTATGAACAACTATATGCCAATAAAATGGACAACCTAGAAAAAATGGACAAATTTCTAGAAATGTACAATCTCCCAAGACTGAACCAGGAAGAAACAGAAAATATGAACAGACCAATTACAAGTAATGAAAGTCAGTCAATAATAAAAAATAATTCCCTTGGGCTTCCCTGGTGGCGCGGTGGTTGAGAGTCCACCTGCAATTCTACAAGGTCAGCATCACTCAGATATCAAAACCAGACAAAGATATAACACACACAAAAAAATTACAGGCCAGTATCACTGATAAACATAGATGCAAAAATCCTCAACAAAATATTAGCAAACTGAATCCAACAATACATCAAAAGGATCATTCGCCATGATCAAATGGGATTTATCTCAGGGCAAGGATTTTTCACTATCTGCAAACTGATCAATATGATACACCACATTAACAAATTTAAGAATAAAAACTATATCATTATTTCAACAGATGCAGAAAAAGCTTTTGACAAAATTCAACACCCATTTATGATAAAAAAAACTCTCCAGAAAGTGGATATAGAGGGAACATACTTCAACATAATAAAGGCCATATACTGACAAGCCTACAACTAACATCATACTCAATGGTGAAAAGCTGAAAGTACTTCCTCCAAGATCAGAAACAAGACAAGGATGCCCACTCTCAACACTTTTACTCAATATATTATTGGAAGTCCTCGCCACAGCTATTGGACAAGAAAAGGAAATAAAAGGAATCACAATTGGAAAGGAAGAAGTAAAGCTGTCACTGTTTGCAGATGACATGATACTGTACACAGAAAATACTAAAGATACCACCAGAAAACTACCAGAGCTCATCAATGAATTTGGTAAAGTTTCAAGATACAAATTTGATACACAGAAATCTACTGAATTTCTACATGCTAACAGTAAACTCTCAGAAAGAGAAATTAAGGAAACAATTCCATTTACAATCACATGGAAAAGAATAAAATACCTAGGAATAAACCTACCTAAGGAGGTAAAAGACCTGTACCGAGAAAACTGTAAGACACTGATGAAGAAATTGAAGACAGCACAACAGATAGAAAGACATACTGTGTTCATGAACTAGAAGAATTAATGTTAAAACAATCACACTACCCAAGGCAATCTACAGACTCATGTAATCCCTAAAAAAAGGGCACTTTCCACAGAACTAGAACAATAACTTTAAAATTTGTATGGAAACAGAAAAGACCCCAAATAGCCCAAACAACCTTGAGAAAGAAGAACAGAGCTGGACGAATCACGCTCTCAGACTATACTACAAAGCTACAGTAATCAAGACAGTATGGTACTGGCACAAAAACAGAAATATAGATCAATGGAACAGGATAGAAAGCCCAGAGATAAACCCACGCACATATGGTCAACTTATCTTTGATAAAGGAGGCAAGAGTATACAACGGAGAAAGGACAGCCTCTTCAATAAGTGGTGCTGGGAAAACTGGACAGCTACATATAAAAGAATGAAATTAGAACATTCTCTAACACCATATACAAAAATAAACTCAAAATGGATTAAAGACCTAAATGTAAGACCGGAAACCATAAAACTCCTAGAAGAAAACATAGGCGGAACATTCCTTGACATAAATTGTAGCAATATATTTTTGGATCTGTCTCCTAAGGCAAAGATATTAAAAGCAAAAATAAACAAATGGGACCTAATTAAAAGGTTTTGCACAGCAAGGGAAACCACTGACAAAACAAAAAGACAACCTACTGAATGGGAGAAACATATTTACCAGTGATATGACTGATAAAGGGTTAATATCTAAAATATATAAACAGCTCATACAACAACATCACAAAACCAAACAACTCAATTTAAAAAATGGGCAGAAGACCTGAATAGACATTCTTCCAAAGAAGAAATACAGATGGCCAACAGGCATATGAAAAGATGCTCAACATTGTTAAGCATCAGAGAAATGCAAATTAAAACCACAATGAGATACTCCCTCACACTTGTCAGAATGGCAATCATCAAAAAGACCATAAATAACAAATGTTGGTGAAGATGTAGAAAAAAGGGAACCCTCACACTGTTGGCGGGAATGTAAATTGGTGCAGCCACTATGGAAAACAATATGGAGGTTCCTCCAAAAACTAAAAATAGAACTACCATATGACCCACCAATTCCACCCCTGGGTATTTATCTGAAAAAAACAAGAACACTTATTCTAAAAGATACATGCACCACAATGTTCATAGCAGCATTATTTACAACTGTCAAGATATGAAAGCAACCTAAGTGTCCATCAACAGACGGATGAAGAAGATGTAGTATATATACAATGGAATTCTACACAGCCATAAAAAGAATAAAGCTTTGAAATTTTGCCATTTGCAGGGTATTATGTTAAGTGAATTAAGTCAGACAGAGAAAGACAAATACTATATGATATCATTTATATGTGGAATCTAAAAATATAAAACCACCTAGTGAATATAACAAAAAAAAAGAAACAGATTCACAGATATGGAGAACAAGCCAGTGGTTACCAGTGGGGAGAGGGAAGAGGGGAGGGGCAATACAGGGGTAGGGGATTTAGAGGTACAAACTACTACGTATAAAATAAATAAGCTGCAAGAATATATATATATATATATATATATAGTACAACATAGGGGATATGGCCAATATTTTATAATAAATGAAATATAACCTTTAAAGATTGTGAATCGCTATGTTGTACACCTGAAACTTATATAATATGGTACAACAACTACAGTTCAATAAAAAGAACGTGATTTTAAAAAAAGAACTAAGAGACTAACACAAACTAAAGCAAATGTTTGTGTTAACATCAATGGGGTTTATGTGAGAGATACAAATCAGGGTTAGATTATAAAGGGCATAGAACGCTAGGAGTTCATTCTAAAGAAATTCATTCAATAAATATATCAATTCACCAAATAGCTATCGCGTGCCAACTACGTGCCACAAACTGTACTCGGTACTGGGGATACATCAGTGAAAAAAGAAAAAAGACTAAAACCTATGACCTCAGACATTGTAGTGAATGGGTCACCAACAAAATTTCTCAATGGGAATGGCACATAGAAATTATTGTTTTTCGTAATCTGAACTGCACGCAAACATGTGAATTATATCCTTTCATACTGTATTTCAAGGCCTGTCTTTAGTAACAGCAGGACAGTATAGTGTTCTTCCTAGTGCTTTTCACATCAAGCGACACACACACACAGAGCTTTAAGTTTTCTGGACCAAAACATACGTTTAACAAAATAAATTTGAAAACAAATTCAGAAATCAAACTAGCAGTGTTAGCATGATGAACCTAACACAATGTTTCTTCATGGTACTGGCCTTGAACTGAATGGTTAGGGGATTCCATTAAATCCAATGTATTAAAATAGAAATAAAAAGGCGTTGATCTGGTTGCAATTCGGGGACTTCTATGGAGGGGGAAAATTCATACATAAAATCAGTAAAATATTAGGAATTTTAAAAGTTTGCTTGTTAAAGGTTTGGCACAAATGAGAATGCTGCTTTGTGGCTATATTCTGTATGCTCATTTTTTTTTAAGGCTACAAAAAGGAAGATTTCAACCCAATTTAAGTCAAAAACAAATGACAAAAACTGGAAGTAGAAAGTGCCTATTTCATGTTCTTGGGTTCTGATGCTGGATATGGGGGGGCATTTATGGCTTAGCATGGTGGGGTCGTGAGTGGTGTTATAGGAAATTCTGGGGCTAGGGTGGGGTGCAGGGAAAACAGAAAATCTACCCTAAAAAAGAATTCTGTATAGATTGGATTTCAAAGGGAACCAACTGCTAGATTCATTTTCTGCTAAACAGACCCCCAAAGCCCAAATTTCTGGGCTCAAATCAGACAACTGTGCATTAATGACCCTTGTGTGGACAACCTGTATGTAATCAAAGGTGTCTTCTCTCATTATCCTTTGGGGATTCCGTTGATATAACTGCCATGTCCAAATTATTCCTCCTAGTGACTCTATGCATCCAAAGGCAAAGATCTGTAGTATCCAAGGTAGTCAAAAACCTTGAATGGGCAACTGGGTATAAGGAGTAAAGACACAGACCTTAGATGCATGGTACCTGGGTTAGAATGTTACCTCAGAATAATGTAGAGGCATAGATGGACTTACACGCACCAGTGCTACTTTGTATCTGTACATGCACCGTGTCTATGCCTCAAAAGTCAATTAGAACATTATGCTAAGTGAAAGAAACCAGTCACAGAGGACCACACACCGTATGACTCCATTTGTACAACATGCGCAGGATAGGTAAATCTGTAAGATAAAAAGTAGAGTATGGGGTTGCCCAGGACTGGGGGAAAGAGGGGTAGAGAGATTAGGGGGTGAAGCGGTTTGAGGCTTCTTTCTGGGTAATGAAAATTTTCTAAAATTGAGTGTACTGATGGTTGCACAGCCCTGTGAATATAACAAAAACCACTGAATTGTACACCTTAAAAGGGTGAGTTATATGGAATGTGCTTTTATCTCAATAAAGCTGTTAAAAAAAGCTAATTCAAAACTCTGAGCCTTAAACTGGAACTATATGAGCAGGCAAGTTAAGAATGTCCTATCTGTGCTTCTTCTATAAGGTAGAATCATTTTTCAAATCTTAGGTGCAGTTATGACTTCGGTATAACAGTTATAAGATTTATTAAACCATAATGTGAAGTGGAAAATGAGTTTGGAATACACCTGTACTTCAGAAATCAAATATATTAGTTTTCAGAAGGTACCAATAAATGTTACCAAAATGGAAGACCTAGTAAACAAATAATTGGACTTAAGAGAAATACAAGCAAGGCACTGAAAGAATTTGTTAACTTTTAATCAATTAAAACAAGAGCTCTGGTATGTTTTTAATTGTGGAAGACGGCTATATATATAGTATATAATATATACATGTATAGATCGAAAATTAATACATTAGAAAAATTTTCTCTGTGAACTACTCTTAATCTAAAGATACATATATTGATTCTTAGTTTTCCATACTCTTTACGGCTTGGAAAGTTATTTAATACCTCTCGGACTCTTAGTTTCTTGATGTATAAAATTTCATGAGGACTAAATGAGAGGTACATGAAAAAGCACTTTGTATACTGAGCAGTAAAATGCTACCCAAAATATTCCTTATCCATTTAAAACATTCAAACAGTGCTAAGCCTAGCTAGATAACACACTGTACACGGCTTTATTCTTCCCGTTTCGTTTCCAAGAAAACGAAACAATAACAACCCCACAAATTCTTTGAACAAGTTGACTTTCCTAATATTTATGTGTTTAGTAAACAACAAATCACTATGCTATAAATAGTGTAATCTATTTCACAGCCAAACCATCTTTAAGAAATTGCCCATACTCACTTTTTCCGTTTCTCATTCACTACTTAATCCTGGACCCATTGAAATTTACTTCACCCCAATTCTGACATGGAAAAAACACCCTCATGTCACCAATGAATCTACCCTATTGTCACTGTCTTTTTTTAAAGAAAAGAAATCTCATTTTAGTTCACTGCCCAGCAGGATTCCACTCAGTTAACCACTTTCCCTTCCTGAAACAGTCTGTCCCCTGGCTCTGGGTCCCGCATCCCTGGCTTTTCTCCTACCTCTGACTGCTCTGTCTCCTTTGCAGCCTCAACCTTCTATACTCTGCCATTAAATTTTCAAGTTCTTGAATATTTCTTCTCTTCTCATGCTTTGTCCTCTCACTAGACAATTTCCAGGTAAACATTTCGGTCACCACCTCTAGGACTATAACTCCTAAGTGTACATGTGTAGCCCACAGTTTCACCTCCAAAAGAGCTCTTGAGTCCAACACTCTCACCAGACTGCTGAGACACCTTCTTAGCTGTTCTTCCCACATCCACCCTTGCCTCCTCCTGATCTGTCCTCCACACTGGAGTCCAAGTCATCTTTATAACACACACACCTCTGATTATGCCAATCCCCTGCTTAAACCCAGCAGGGGCTTCCACTGCTCTTAGAGACTGGCCCTTCCCTACACTCACTCCCTTCCCCTGCCACACTCTGCTCCGGTGGCCCTCTCTCAGATCCTCAAACATCATCAATTTCTTCCCATCATCAAGCATTTTTTAGCCAGTGATATTTTCCTCCACGCCCTGGGTAACCAGGGCCTGGTTAGTGGTTAGTCATCATTTTCCTCTCAGCTCAAAGGTCACTTCATTGGGACTGCTTTTCGACCCTCCACTCTATACGCGTGAGGTCTCCCCCGTTATAGTCTCATAGCGTGGTTATATTTCGCCTTCGTAACTATACGATAATCTTCACGATTATCTGAATGTCTCTCTCATTAGGCAGAAGTAGTGTACTTTGCTTACTGTAACTTCCCTGGCATCTACTATGATGTCTAGCCCATACGAGATACTCAATGAATATTTGCTAAGTAAATGAACAAACTACTAAATAAACTACCAAATGAATACACTTACATGCAGGCAGTACAGATATCAGTGCCTTGATAGAATCCGTCTCTAGTATATACATACACAGACACACAAAAATCCATCTTTATATGTAAAATGCACCTAGATGGATAGAGGCAGGGGCTGGGGAAGACACATGTGGACTGAATACCATGTCATTTTCATTCACATTCATTCAGATATGAGATACATGTTTTTTAAAAAAATTCAAAACCTCGATTCAGAATTCTTGGAAAGGGGATAGTCATTATTGGAAACAAAGATCTTTGATAAATTCTTGGAGCCAAACATCCCAAGAGCTCCAGATGAGGGCTTCAGGGAAATGAGATGTTGTCTTTCGTAACAGAGGAAGGGGAGTTTGGATCTCTCTCAGAAGGAGAGATGGATACAGACATTTATGGGTAGGATGAGAGTACAACTGAATTGGAGAAGTCTGGCTTCTGGGTCATTCCCGCAGCTTCAGTAGAGCCCCACTGAGCACACAGTGCTTGCTGCTGTGAGCGAACGTGGCCTGTGAATAATGAGGAGGGGCTGAATTTTACACAAAGTTTGGACCTAGTGCAGACCAAAGACACCTCACAAGAAGGCATCCCTCCAATCCCCTTCCCTTCAAATCCTATGGACATCTTTGTTCTTCCACAGAGATGGGATTTTGGAGTAAGCTGCTCTTAGATCACAGGAGACAGGGTGGCTTCTAGCCCTACTATGCATCGTTATGGGTCATACGTTCATGTATATACATTCAAAATGTTGAGTATCTGCACTGTGCAACTGGTAAACACTGGGGACAAATATTTAACCACACCTATCGGTCACCTCTCCTTTCAAAATGTTCGTAAGAGTCTAACAACACAGAGAGACAGGGAAATCAACAAACTGTAATAGAGGATAGTGTCATGGGACACCAGGTAGGAGCTTCCAATTCAGATTGGAATCGGGAGGTGGGGCCCAGGGAAGGTTCTCCAAAAGAGATAACTTATGAGTTGAATTGCAAAGGTCAAGGAGGAGTCAGCCAGCCAGCCCAGCATAATGAAGGAAGAGGGAAGTAGTTTCAGAAAGAGGAAATATGAGGAGGAAAAGTAAAGCATTACAGATATGCATGGGTCATTTGGGATAAGCTAAATGGTAACAGGATGACTGGACCTCAGAGACACAGATCTTCTCTTTCCTGGATCTCTAGTGTCCTGATACAAAGGAACTGGATTCAAGGAACTGGATTAAAAGGAACTGGAACCACCTTGATTAGGGAAAGGACAGAAAATGCCGTACAAGTAGGAGGCTTGTAATTTTATATAAAGTGGTCAGGAAAAGTCTCACTGTGAAGACATCTGACTGGAGACTTGACCAGAGTAACGGAGGGAGCCAAAGTAAGTCTGAGGAGGAAAATCAAGAGTGTGGATTTAAGACATGTTAAGTTGGAGATGTCAATTAGACACCCACATTATATATAAAAGCCTGCAGTCCAGGCTGCATGGCTGGGATAGAAATACACTCCAGGAGATCACAGGCATAACACTGGTATTTAAAGCCATGGAAGTAGATGAATTGCTAGGGAAAGAAGAGAAGAGGTTGCATGCAAGCAGTGGAGGAGAGGTCAGCAAAGGACAGAGAGTGAAACCGAGCAGGACCCTGTAGGGTTCCTGGGCATGGAAGCCTTTCTGTCTCCGTCCAGCCTCCATGACCTTCCCTGAGTTCAGAAGGGCAGATTTGAACAGGTGCTAAGCAGGGAAGGGAAAGGATGCAGAGACAAGGGAGGGGCAGCCAAGAAACAATAGTGCAGCCTTGGGGCAAGGTCCTGGTCCCTCAAGGGATGCGCATAACAATGTCTTTAAACTCTTTTAAGATGTCAGCACTCCTCCTACCAGAGAAAGACCACCTGAGGCTACACTGAAGGAACCAGAGAAGCTCATCAAGAAGATTACCTGAGACCAGATTAGAGGAGTGCAGGGCCTGTACATACCCTGATCTTATTAGCAACTCCACCCCAGAACCTTTACTATAAAACTCATCAAATCCTCCCCGGTTGGGACATACAGTTTTTCGGGGCATGAGCCCACTCTGTCCCCCTTTGCCTGGCAAAGCAATAAAGGTATTCTTTTCTACTTCACCCAAAACCCTGTCTCTGAGATTCGATTAGGCACCAGTGTACAGAGGCTGAAATTTTGTCAGCAAGAATGAGCAGGAAAGTAGAAAATCAGGAGTGTGGAGTCACAAGATCCGAGAGGAAACCATTACTGCAAGAAAAAGCAGTCAGCTCTGCGCAATACTGTTGAAAGGTCAAGCTGAAGACAGAGAAGGGACCACTGATTCTAGCAACAGGGAGGTCACTGGTCGTCTCAGAAGCAGTTTCAGGGAGTCGGGGGTGGAGGGAGGAAACTAAATAGGAGAGAGGTGAGGTAAGTGAAGACAGATTCTATAGCCACTGGTTTATGAAGTTAAGCTAGAGAAAAAAAAAAAAAAAGCAAAACGGGGAAGATCCTTCCATCCACGAAGATAGTCGCTAGCACTTCTCTGATCAAGAGTGGGTGCCCCTTTCCCCAGAGAAATGTTGTGTAAAAATAAACCCACCAGGAAGCTTGGGTCCAGGGGAATCCCATGATGCTGATTCACTTCACAGAGGGAGGCTGTCCATGATCAAATTTACCTTAATGTCCCATGATCATGAGTATTCTCCATGAAAAAATTTAAGCAGAAGTGACAAGGCCAAGTGAGGATATGCCAACATGCTTTAGGACTTTTGGAAAGACTTGCAAAGCTGGGCCACCGACTACAGCCTTTGCACGGAATTGTCTCAAGCACTATTCAAAGGTCCCTCCTATCAAACATCACAGCTGAGTCAGAATTTCCACTGTGATGATTATGTGGTCATAGATGCTGCCTTGGCCTGTGAGACATTAGCATGAAAAATATTCATTAATCACCTACCCGTGACTAGGGCTAAATATAGATGGATTGGGCGTGCTTTGATTTATAGAGTGTTAAGTGATCCATCCATCTCTTTGAAAACATCCCTTTCGTGGTCCCCCATGAAAATCGCCACCATTAGAAGCCTTCCCTTGAACTAAAGATGCTACCTCCAGAAGATCTCTTTAGAAATGCATATATATATATATGTATTAGCTGAGAAAGCAAACATTATCAAACAAAAATTTGAGAGGGTAGATTTCAAACAAGAGACAGGGAAATTGCATTACAATGGAAGAAAAAGGCAGGATCAGCAAGGTTCTGATCTCTAAGTAGATGGTCTAGTGGGAAGCCTTGGGCAGGCAGCAAACATGAAGTTTCTGAGCATCTCAAAGGGAAGGGAACTCATCCTGGGGAGGAGAGCAGCAATTAACTCCTCTTAAGTATTATGAAGGTGATACACATAAAGAAACGCAAAACACACTTACAAAAAAAGTAATAGGACAAAAATCATTCATGGTACCATGACCAGAACAGCCACCATTTAATACTTTGGTACCTTTTTTTTAGTGTCTCAGCCTCTGCATCACCACACCCGCCCCAAACGTCCATAATTTTATGGAGGTTGCTTTTATATGTTATTTTTATATACTTTTATTTGATAGAGAAATTTATGTACCTTTATTCTTTCTATTAAACATATCAGGCACACTTTCTCATATCATTTCACAAAATTCACAAGCACTGCGTTTAACAGCCATATAAAATTTCATCAAGTGGATATGCCTTAATTCATGTAACAGTTCCCTTAGAGCTGAATACCGAAGTCCTTTCTACCTTATTCTTATAGTGAGTTATTCAGGCTTTAAGTAACATCTGTGCCCATAAAAACTTATTCTGAGTTTAAGATTACTTCTTTAGCATAGATTTTACAAGTGGAATTAAGGGTAAAAATTAAAAAAAAAATTTTTTTTAAGTCCTTGATACATAGTGGCCAAGCTGCTTTTGGTACAACATGGATTGTACCAAAATGGGAAAGATGAAGGAGAGAGATTTTTGAAAATAAAATTGTACCTTCTCTACCACTCTGCAGAGGTGGCTGGCTACATAGGAGCTAGAATTGTGCCTGTCACTGTAATATAAGGACTATGGTCCTTGCATTTGAAGTGATTATACTCTAGGATGGAAAACAGTGAGATGACCATCCATGCATTGAGGTAATTTACTCAAAGGTGAAGATAACAGGTGACATACAGAAATTAATACGAAATAATCTAGAATTAACCACAGCATAAGACTAGGTTGGAGGCCTGTCCCTGACAGCAGTTTTGAAAGGTCCTATGTATCACATTTATTCTGAATGTCAATTATACTTTTGTCAATGCCAGTGGAGCCGTCTGAATTTTGGGGGTGTCTACAAGCAAAATTAAAATTTGCCTCAAACACTCATATTTTTTGAGAAACATACATTTATGTAATTATGAACACGCAAATTTAAGATGCTCGGACCTGCAGATCAAGAATATCACATAAATTAAAAAAAAAAAAAAGAAAAAAAAAAGAATATCACATAATGATCTGGACACCTGATTACAATTTAAGCAATTTGTGGAGAATAGACAGAACCTACGTTTTGGGGCAACCAAGTGAGTATCGCTTTAAGGAGTACCTTTAAGTGAAAATCAGTGGATGAAAAGTAAGAGGTTGCTGATGGGATCAGCAAAGGCAGAGCCAGGCCCTGTTGGGTAGGATGCCTCCTTCTCACAGCAGTGACACTTGAGATAAAGCCATCCATCTTACCGGTGCCCAAATCAGGAAAATGCTTTTCCGTAGAAATGCTTAAATAAAAGACACTTCCTCTGGAGCCAAAATGCTGATTTTGTGCAATTTTCATTAAAGTTAAGTGATGAATTCACTCACACACATAAATCTTTGAAGGCAACAGCAATTCAAGGAGATCGGTATGTGAAAGAGGTAGCGGTGCTAGCGGTGGCGATCTTAGGACTCTTTCCTCCCAGCAGTGCAACAGCTGGCTACGAAGAGACCAGTGACGGTGATAAATAAGCCCATTAGCAAAGAGGAACCTGTCTCCACGTTGCTCAATCAGGACAGCTGTGAGCCTTCTGCAGCCTCTCTGACCTCCAGGCCCACATTCCCGTCTCAGCCTTCTCTAGTTAGTCACACTAACTGTAATTTTCTACTCTGCAAAGTGTTTACATCTAAATAAATCTTGAAGAAATAGAAGAGAAAAGATGGAAAGGCATAAGGAGAAAGGGATGGAAAGTTATTTTAAAACATACAACCTCAACTGGTGGATGGATTCTGGTATCTCATCTTGGCTACGGGGATCACTGGCAAAGCATGAAGCTGGTAACTTCTGCTAACCAGTTTGCCACTGGCTTCAGACTTAATGCAATATCTGGCTCAGACGTTTAAAAAAAAAAATCCCCCGTTCCAGCTAAAATATTTACACAGTCCTATGTGTCTCACTTAATGCCGGTTAAGCAATCGTCTTTTAAAACTCCGCAGACACTTGTAAATCTGTCGGGAGAATTGTGGCCTATAAACAAGGCTTCATATAAAGAGGGCTGCATTGTCAATTTGCTGGGAGTCGAGATTTCTTAGGATGTGTTTGAAATTAAAGTTGAAAATCAGAAAGAGTTTAGAGTGGGTAACAAAGTGGCCAATCGTCTCGCTGGCGGGATGCTGTGAGCAGTATTAACGGGAAGCCTCCAGACACTGACCTCAGCTATTTAAAGCCCTGCTCTCCTATAAACCTGTCAATGATCCTAACCTCTCTGTTGAGTTATGGTACAGGGAAAGTTACTGGTCCAGCAGCCCTGGTCGTCTGCATCCTAGGGCCTGTCAGGTTAGAGAAGGTGAGTTGGTGAGGTCGGACACAGGAGGCTACTATATGGTTACATGTGACATGAGTGTGTATTAAGTGGGGAAGGATGGGAGACTCTCAGAGGAAAGGGGAAATTCTGGGTACAGCTGATGCAGGGAAGAACAAGACAGCTGAATGGTGACAAATAAATAGTATCCCCTGGGAGAGGCAAAGTAAAACACGTTCTAAAATGTCTATTAAACTCCCCTACATCTTCAGCCCTGATGTTAATGAGCCTAAGTGACAAAATTTAAAGGCAAGGGAGGCCCATCTGAGCTATCTCCTGCCGGCCTGGGGAGCGGCAGGATCTTAACGCTCTCTTCAAGATGAGTCAGGTACCTGTGATAAGACTTTGAGCAAAGTGAACAATCATTTAATTCCTCCTAGTAGATTAAATACCTTTTTACTCCATGTCACTGACTTCAACATGTCACTGATTATGACTCACCCTTTTATAACAGCTTTAAAGAAGAAAGGTAATACATTAAAAGTACACATCAGTTTAAAAACCTAGACCCAGGGAAAGGGTTCAAGATGGCCGTGTATGTGGGAGAATTCCCTCGGAAAAGGACGTGAAAATTGGATGAACACAGCCTCCACAACAAAGGATAAAAGGACAGTATCAAGATAGTATCTTTTACCTGAGGAGTGAGGCATTCAACCTCCACGTCAGGCATTCCAACCTCTAGATCCTGCACAGGAGAGACAAGCCCCCAAACACCTGGCTTTGAAAACCAATGGGGTACAGTCCAAAAAACGACAGGACTGCATGGAATGAGGAAACCTACTGTTAAAGGAGCTGCATGCAGACTCACTGGACCTGAAAATCAGTGCAAACACACCAGACTTATTAACAGCACATGGACCACAGGTGAAGGTAACGCACTTACTAATCTTAAAGTGTCTGCCAGAGACACAGGAACCAGTTTCAATGCTCCCCTGGGACTGAGACACTGACAGAAGCCATTTTTATGAACTCAGGCGACGATGCTAACGCCAGTGCTGGTGGGTACCATTTTGGAATTCTCCCTCTAATCTGTTAGCGCCAGTGGGTGCACCCTGCTGAGGCCTCAGACGGGCCTCGCAGCTGGCTGGGTGATAACCCTGCCCACCAGTGCCCCACAGCAGCCACAGTCTGACCACAACAGAAGGGTACATGAAGCCCACGTAAGGGATACCCCTTGAGTGCCAAGCTATGGCGGCCGGGTGGGATTGTGTTTCTGAGCTCCCCAGGACATCTCCTAAATAAGGTTACTCCTTCAAGACTGGGAGAGACAGATGATACACCCAGTACAAAGACACAAATACAGAGTATTAGGCAAAATGAGGAGACAAAGGAATATGTTTCAATCAAAAGATTAAGATAAAACCTCAGAAAAAACCCCAAATGAAACAGAGACAAGCAATCTACCCAATAAAGAGTCCAAAGTAATAAAAAGGCTTACGGAACTCAGGAGAAGAATGTATGGACACAGTGAGAACGTCAACAAAGAGATAAAAAATATTATCCAAACAGAAGTTTTAGCTGAATTGAAAAATACACTAGAGGAGTTCAATAACAGACTGGGTGAGGCAGAAGAACGAATCAGTGAGCTGTAAGACAAAGCAATGTTTGAAGGTTAAAAGACACTTACAAAACAAGCATGAAGGTTAAAAGACAAAAGTAGTAAAATTAACTAAAATTGCAAAAATTAGTTAAGAGATGCATAAAGAGGCATAAAATGTGTCATCAAAAGTATAAAATGTGTGTGGAGGGGAGAGTAAAAAGTTAAAGCTTTAACAAGTGTTCAAATTTAAGCTGCTACCAACTTAAGACAGGCTACTACTAGGATGTTATAGGTGAACCGCACTATTTGCCACAGGAAAAAAACTTACATAAATACACAAAAGAAGATGAGAAAGAAATCTAAACATAACACTAAGGAGAAACATCAAAACACAAGGGAAAAGAGAAGAAGAAAGGAAGAAAGAGGAACTACAAAAACCAGAAAACAAATAACAAAATGTCAAAAGTATAACTGTACTTACTGTATTGTACTGTAAATGTATCAGTAATTACTTTAAATGTAAATGGACTAAATACCAATCGTAATAAAAAGAGTGGCTGAATGAATTAAAAAACAAGACCCATTCATACGCAGCCTATGTGAGCCTCACTTCAGAAGAAAGTACACACACAGACCTAAAGTGAAGGGATGGAAAGAGATATTTCATGCAAAGAGAAACGAAAAGAAAGCTGGAGTAGCTATACTCATATCAGAAATTAAAAGATTTTAAAACAAAAACTAACAAAAGACAAAGAAGGGCATTACATAATAATCAATGGGTCAATCGAACAAGAGACTGCAACATTTGTAAATATTTATGCACCCAACATAGAAGCATCTAAATATACAGAGCAACAACTAACAGATGTAAAGGGAGAAACTGACAATAATACAATAATAGTAGGGAACTTTAACACACCACTTACATCAATGGAGAGATCACCCAGAGAGAAAATCAGTAAGGAAACATTGACCTTAAATGACACATTAGGTCAGATAAACTTAATAGACACATACAGAACATTCCACCCCAAAGCAGCAGAATACACATTCTTCTCAAGTGTACATGGAACATTCCCCAGGACAGATCACATGTTAGGTCACAGAACAAGTCGCAATGAACAAGTCTCAAGAACACTGAAATCATATCAAGCATCTCTTTTGACTACAATAGCATGAAACCAGAAATCAGTCACAAGAAAAAAAAATGGGAGAAGCTACAAAAAAGTGAAGATTACACAACATGCTACTGAACAATGGGTCACTGAAGAAATCAAAGGAGAAATTTAAAAATACCTAGAGAAAAATGCAAACAGAAATATGACATACCAAAACCTATGAGATGCAGCAAAAGAGGTTCTATGGAGGAAGTTCGTAACAATACAGGCCTACTTCAAGGAACAAGAAAACTCCCAGATAAACAGTCTAACCTTAAACCTAAAAGGACTAGAAAAAGAAGAACAAATGAAGCTCAAAATTAATCAAAGGAAGGAAGAGAGTAAATGCACAATAAAAATAATGAATGAAATTAAGAGCTGGTTCTTTGGAAAGGTCAACAAAATTGATAAAACTTTAGCCAGGGCTTCCCTGGTGGCGCAGTGGTTGAGAGTCCACCTGCCGATGCAGGGGACATGGGTTTGTGCCCCGGTCCGGGAGGATCCCACGTGCCGCAGAGTGGCTGGGCCCGTGAGCCATGGCCGCTGAGCCTGCGCGTCCGGAGCCTGTGCTCCGCAATGGGAGAGGCCACAACAGTGAGAGGCCTGCGTACCGCAAAAAAAAAAAAACAACTTTAGCCAGATTTATCAAGGAAAAAAGAGAGAGGGCCCAAATTAATAAAATCAGAAATGAAAGAGGAAAAGCTAAAACTGATATCACGAAATACAAAGGATCATAAGAGATGACACCAACAAACTGGACAAGATAGAAGAAATGGATAAAACCTAAAAACATACAATCTTCTAAGACTGAATCATAAAGAAACTGAAAATCTGAACAGACTGTTTTCTAGTAAAGCAATTGAAACAGTAATCAAAAATCTCCCAACAAACAAAAGCCCAAGACAACACAGCTTCACAGGTGAATTCAACAAAACATTCAAATAAGATTTAATGGCCATCCTTCTCAAACTCTTCCAAAAAATCAAAGAGGAGGGAAACCCTCTAAACACATTTTATGAAACCAGCATTACCCTGAAACCAAAACCAGACAAGGACACCACACAAAAAAAGAGAAAATTACAGGTCAATATCCTTGATGAACACAGATGCAAAAATCCTCAACAAAATTCATCAAACTGAATACAATACGTTAAAAGGATCATACACTGTGATCAAGTGGAATTTATTCCAGGGATACAAGATGGTTCAACATTTGCAATTCAATCAACATGATGCATCAACATGAACAAATTGAAGGATAAAAACCATATCATCATCGCAATAGATGCAGAAAAAGCATTTGACAACATTTAACATCCATTCACGATAAAAACTCTCAACAAAGCAGGTATAGAGAAAACGTACCTTAACATAATAAAGCCCATATATGACAGATCCAGAGGTAACATCCTACTCAGAGGTGAAAAGCTGAAAGCATTTCCTCTAAGATCAGGAACAAGACAAGGATACCCACTCTCACCACTTTTATCCAACATTGTACTGGAAGTCCAACCCACAGCAATCAGACAAGAAAAAGAAATGAAAGCAATCAAAACTGGAAAGGAAGAGGTGAAACTGTCACTGTTTGTAGATGACACGATACTCTACGCGGAAAATTCTAAAGACACCACCAGAAAACTACTAGAGCTCATCAATGAATCTGGTAAAGTTGCAGGATACAAAAATAATTAAAATACAGAAATCTGTTGCATTTCTATACACTAACAACCAACTATGGGAAAGAGAAATTAAGGAAATAATCTGATTTACAATCACATCAAAAAGAATAAAATACCTAGGAATAAACCTACCTAAGGAGGTAAAAGACCTTTATTCGAAAACTGTAAGGTACCAATGAAAGAAATTGAAGACAATACAAACAGACGGAAAGATATACTGTGTTCATAGTTGGGAAGAATATTGTTAAAATGACCATACTACCCAAGGCAATCTACATATTCAATGCAATCCCTATTAAAATACCAAGGGTGCTTTTCACAGAACAAAAAATTATAAAATTTGCTTAGAACTACAAAAACCCTGAGAGCCAAAACAATCTTGAGAAAGAAGAACAAAGTTGGAGGTGACATGCTTCCTGATTTCAAACTATAGTACAAAGGTACAGTAATCAAAACAGTATGGTATTGGCAGAAAAACAGCTACATAGATCAATGTAACAGAATTGAGAGCCCAGAAATAAATACACATGTGTGGACAATTAATTTACAACAAAGAAGCGAGTAACACACAATAGAGAAAGGATGTTCTCTTCAATAAATGGTGTTGGGAAAACAGAACAGCCATGTGCAAAGGAATGAAACTTGTCTCTTACACCATGTACAAAAATTAATTCAAACAAAACTGAAGACTTGAATGTTAAGACCTGAAACCATAAAATACCTAGAAGAAAACATAGGTGGTAACCTCACTGACACTGGTCTTAGTTATGTTTTGTAGATCTGACTCCAAAGCCAAGGGGGACAAAAATAAAAATAAACAAATGGGATTACATCAAACTAAAGGCTTTGTACAGCAAAGGAAATGATCATCAAAATGAAAAGGTAACCTACTAAATGGGAGAAGATATTTGCAAATCAAATACCTGATAAGGGATTAATAGCCAAAATATACAGAGAACTCATACTACTTAACAACAAGAAAACAAACAATTAAAAATGGGCAGAGATTCTGAACAGACATTTTTCCAAAAAAGAGATGCAGATAGCCAACAGGCACATGAAAAGATATTCAACATCACTAATTACTAGGGAAATACAAATCAAAACCACAATGAGATACACTTTACACCTGTTAAAATGGCTATTTTGGAAAAAAATAAGAAATACCAAATGTTGGAGAGGATGTGGAGATAAGAGAACTTTGTACACTGTTGGTGGGACTGTCAACTGGTGTAGGCACTGTGGAAAACGGTTTGGCGACTCTGTATGGAGAATCAAAAAATTAAGAATAGAAATACCATATGACGCAGGTATTCCACTTCTGGGTGTTTACCTGAAGAACACAAAAACATTAATTGAAAAGGATAAATGTACCCCTATGTTCACTGCAGCATTATTAACAACAGCTGAGATATGGAAGCAGCCTAAGTGTCCATCAATGAATGAATGGATAAAGAAGATGTAAGACAGACAGACAGACAGACAGACAGACAGACAGACACACACACACACACACACACAATGGAATACTATTCAGCCATAAAAAGGAATGAAATTCTGCCATTTGAGACAACGTGGATGGACCTTGAGGGTATCACACTAAGTGAAAAAAAGTCAGGGAGAGACAAAGACCATATGATTTCACTCATATGTGGAATCTTAAAAAAACAAAACAAATGAACAAACAAAATCAAATAAAAACAAATTCATAATACAGAGATTAGATTACTGGTTACCAAAGGGGAAGGAGGTTGGGAGTAGGGGAGACAAATGAAGGGGATCAACAATATGGTGATGGATGGTAACTAGATTTGTGATGGTAATCACTGTGTAGTGTATATAGATATTGAATTATAATGCTGTATACCTGAAACTTATATAATTAAAAAAACCTCACCCCCAGCTTAAAACACTCAATTTTGGGGGTAGGGGTAGGGGATTAGCGGGAAGTATTTCCTGGATTGAAGCAACAAATGAGGTATTTGTGATTCCAAGGTATAATCCCTTGAACAGAAGGTAGCAAATATCTGTTGATTCTTTTTACAATATCACAATCAGGAAGGGCTTTGCAAATGTTTTTGTGAATCTGGAACACCAAATTCTGCTCACTTCTCACCCCTGTCAGAGAGTGGGAAAGTTTAATCACTGTTCTTAGGGACAGATTCCTGCTCCTGGGCAGAAGAGAAATCCAAAGAGTAAGTAGGAATAAATTTCTCCCCTAGAAAGTGAGGGTAACACTTGTTCTTAAAATGTGTTTACAGAAGACTTGATATTTCAGTGAGTTTATTTAAAATCAGCTGCTAACTCAGTGCTTTGAATAAATATTTGCTGAACAAATGAACTGATTGAAAAGGTCAAACAAGGTCCTTCTCACATTTTGAAGAATTTTTTTTTTTTGGATACCCGGAGGTTTGATGATGTTTTTAAAGGCCATCAGAATAGTCAAGAAAAAGTTTAAAAACACAGTAAAATTAGCTGGTTTAGCATATTAGCCATTATAGCTTTTCCTTGGGTTTTCCTCTTTCTGTAAGCTATGGCACAGGGAAAATGACTGGTCTAACAGTGCCTGGTTGTCTACACTGAGTCGGACATAATTGTCTTTTATCTCTGCACCCAATAGTCTGTGAAAAACTATCAACCTCTCAACCTGCATGATGGAAAACAAATGGCCTTTAATGGCCAAGAGTGTCTTGAACCTCGGCCTGTTTCATGCGTGTTATCTCATTTTATTCTCGTGAGAACTCTATGAGCTTGGTCCTGCCATTACTGCTTTTCATTTAGGTGAGGGTGGGTAAAGTCATACAAATATTAAGTGGCTGAGCCAGAATTTGAAACCAGGGGTGTCAGACCTGCTGGCCTCACACTATCCTGTCTCCTACCCCAACCATCTACAGGCAGACCTCAGAGATATTGCAGGTTCGGTTCCAGACCGCTGCAATAAAGCAAGTATCACAATAAAGTGAGTCACAAAAACGTTTTGGTTTCCCAGTGCAAACGTCAGTTATGTTTACACAGTATACTACAGTCTTTTATGTATGGAATAGCACGATGTCTAAAACGATTTCTCTGCAGCCGGCAGTGCTGTTTGACAGCATTTTACCCAGAGTAGAACTGCTTTCAAAATTGGAGTCAATCCTCTGAAACCACACTGCAACTTTGTCCACAAACTAAGTTTGTGTCATACTGTAAATCCTTTGTTGTCATTTCAACAGTCTTCGCAGCATCTTCACCGGGAGTAGACTCCATCTCAAGAAACCACTTTCTTTGCTCATCCAGAAGAAGAAAACTTTAACTCTTCATCTGTTCAAGTTTTATCATGAGATTGTAGCCATTCAGACACATCTTCAGGCTCCACTTCTAATTCTAGTTCTCCTGCTAGAATTTCCACCACATCTGCAGTGACTTCCTCTACTGAAGTCTTGAAACCCTCCAAGTCATCCATGAGGGTTGGAATCAGTTCTTCCAAACTCCTGCTCATGTTGACATTTTGTCCTTTGACCATGAGTCACCGTGTTCTTTATGGCATCTAGAATGGTGAATCCTTTCCAGAGGGTTTTCAACTGACTATGCCCAGATCCATCGGAGGGATCACTATCTACGGCAGCTATAACCTTACGAAATCTATTTCTTAAATGGTAAGACTTGCAAGTTGAAATTACTCCTTGATCCACGGGCTGCAGAATGGACGCCGTGTCAGAGGTATGAAAACAACATGAATCTCACTGTGCATCTCCATCAGAGCTCTTGGGTGACCAGGTGCACTGTTTATGAACAGTCATATTCTGAAAGAAATCTTTTTTTCTGAGGGTAGGTCTCAAGAGTGGGCTTCAAATATTCATTAAACCATGTTAGAAACAGATGTGCGATCATCAGGGTTTCGTTGTTCCACTCACAGGGCACAAGTAGAGCAGAATTAGCAGAATTCTTAAGGGCCCTAGGATCTGGGGAATGGTAAATGAGCACTGGCTTCAAATTAAAGTCATCAACTGTATTAGCTCTTAACAAGAGAGTCAGCTTGTCCATCGAAGTTTTTTTTTTTTTCCCCATTGACTTCTCTCTAGCTATGAAAGTCCTAGATGGCGTCTTCTTCAAATAGAAGGCTGTTCTGTGTACACTGAAAATCTGTTATTTAGTGAAGCCATCTTCATCCATTATCTTAGCTAGGTCTTCTGGGTAACCTGCTGCAGCTTCTACATCAGCACATGCTACTCACCTTGCAATTTCATGTTATAGAGATGGCTTCTTTCCTCATGAACCAACCCCTACTAGCTTCAAAGTTTTCTTCTGTAGCAGCCTCCTCACCTCTCTGACTTCCTAGAATTGAAAAGAGTGAGGTCTTTGCTCTGGATTAGGCTTTGGTTTAAGGGAATGTTGAGGCTGGTTTGATCTTCTATCCAGACCACTAAAACTTTCTCCCTATCAGCAATAAGGCTGTTTCACATTCTTATCATCTGTGTGTTCACTGGAGCAGCACTTTCAATTTCCTTCAAGAAATTTTCCTTTGCATTTATAACTTGGCTGTTCGACGCAAGAGGCCAAGCTTTGCGCCGATCTCGGCTTTCGACAAGCCCTCCTCACTAAGCTTAATCATTCCTAGCTTTTGAGTTACAGAGACTCTTCCTTTCACCTGAACACTCACAGGATATTGTGGGGTCACTAATTGGCCTAATTTCAATATTGCTGTGTCTCAGGGAGTAGGGAAGCCAGAGGAGAGGGAGAGAGAAGGGACACAGCTAGTTGGTGCAGTGAGAACACACACAACATTTACTGATTAAGTTCCTGTCTTATATGGGCAAGGCTCAGAGTGCCCCAAACAGTTACACTAGTAACATCAAAAATCACTGATCAAAGATCACCACAAGAAATACAATAATAATGACAAAGTTTGAAATATTGTGGGAACTACCAAAATGTGACGCAGAGACATGAAGGAAGCAAATGCCGTTGGAAAAATGGCGCCAACAGACTTGCATGACCCGCAAACCTTCAATGTGCAAACAGCACAGTATCTGCAAAGCACAATAAAGACAAGCGTAAAACAAGGTATGCTGGTGTAGGGATGTTCTAGAAACAATGCGGAGTACCTATGAAAACGCTTTGTAAAAGGTAAGGAACAAGACAACGCAAGCTAAAAATCACCCGTCCCAAAGCTTCACTCTGAATGGAGAAACAGAAGGCCAGGGGGAGGGGAGGTGGAGGTTAGGTTATTAAGTGGCACAGAGGGGACATCAACCAGGGCTGCTGATTCCTGGGTCGGCGGGGTGCGGTGGGGTGGGTCACTGATTTTTCCATGGTTACCTAAAAAGTAGAGTCCACGACCTCTGTCCATCTAAGAGCCACGCCGAGGCCCAGAAATCTGGGAAAGATAAGGACGTTGGCAAAAATTCCAATCCCCTTTACTGGGGCTAAAGAGGTCTCCCTCTAACTTCACTCATTTGGATATCTGACACAAAAAGAATCCACTTGTGGATTGTGACTCTTCCACAGGGTCCAAGGTACACAATTTACTCGGGCAGGAAAATACTGTAACATTCACAAAACCACCCACAAATCTATTTCTGTAAAGAAAATGTTTTGACCTGCCATTAAGTTTATCGTAACGTAGCTTGAGCGCTGGCTTGGTCATCAAAAGACTCAAGTTCCATGCCTGGCCACACTGCTTCCTATCTTGGAGACCCGTTCTCTCTACTATATAGACCTGCCCTACCCACTCCAAAGGATGGAGCTCTACACACAGGTAAGGTACCGGCATTATATTAATTTTGTTTTCTTTTTTTTGAACGGGAAATATGAAAAACATTCCATTAATGGACTTGCCAAATCAGTGCTCTTTTCTATTCCTCCTACCTGATTCCTATGGCACGCAGTTGCAGCTGGAAGGCTATTCTCTGGTTTCTCTGGGCAATTCTCCCCACCACTGAGTAGAATCCTTATAAAGAATAGTTGTGTTGTTTCCAAACCTGTTTATGCTGGCTGTTCTCTTTATTGTAATTACATAATTTAATCACTTGATGGTAAATTGTAGAACTATGACTGAGAAAAAGTATTATTTCTATAGATTAAAGTGGAAGAAGCCAAAATATTGCTGTTTAATATAGGCGTGGGAGACCGGTGGAGATTGGGCAGTTATAGTACCTCAGTGCAATGTGGAACTCAGGGCTTGATTCAATATGACTGAGAAAAAGTATTATTTCTATAAAGTGGAAGAAGCCAAAATATTGCTGTTTAATATAGGCGTGGGAGACTGGTGGAGATTGGGCAGTTATAGTACCTCAGTGCAATGTGGAACTCAGGGCTTGATTCTGGAACACAAAGAAGACATTAATGGAAATACTGATGAAGTTCAAATAAATACTAGAGTTTAGTTAACAGAAATGTATCAGTGCCAGTTTCTTAGTTTTGATGAATTTAACACAACAATTTAAGATGTTAATGATGGGGAAAGTGGAGAAGGGCTATATGGAAACTCTCCATGCTATCTTTGCAACTTTTCTGTAAATCTAAAATTATACCAAAAAGAAAATGCTCATTTTTAAAAAGGTGTGGGCAAGACAGTTTTAAAAGACTGAGAACAATTATAAATATCTAGAAAGATTTGGTGGTGATATTTTCAAGAGCCATGACTCCACTTCAAAAATATGAAAGGGAAAAAAATATGAAAGGGAAATCACAGGTGATCTCTTTATAGATGTGGCATATGTAGGAAGACCCACAAAGCTTTATTTAACAGATCTGTAATCCAAGAAGAGGCCTCAGCCCTGCATCAACAGACAAATGATGCTATATTTAGCTTGTTTTAAATGAAAGGTTAAGGGATGCAAGTATCATTTTCTGTGATTCCTGATCTGGGCCGTCTTTTCTCCATTAACTAACCACATTGGATAAGAGTTCTACTCTATAAAGCTTACTTCGAGATGGTATCAATGCTAGAATTTTTGAGGCATGGATTAATGCGAGAGCAGATCCTTGAGAGCCATTTAGACAGAGAATACCTGAGACCTAAACCTGATATAATCTTACAGTTGACTTTTATATCCTATAAATGGTCAGAAGTCCAGGGAATTTCAGCTGTCCTAATGAAGTCTAGGGAAGAACTTAATAACCCTTACTGAATAAGGAGAACACCAGAATGCACTGAAATAGCACAGCAATACTCATTATCTTAGAAGCTCCGAGTTGGAATGTACTTTCAAAATCATGTAGCATAAACCCTTTCTAACGGCACCTATCCTACCCATTTATCATAACAGAGTCTTCCAGTCGGAAGTGTGTGGGGGACCCACTACCTCGTCAGTTCTCCCCTTGAGTAGCTTTAAAATGTTTCCCTAAAGCTTCTGCCTTTTTATGATTGTTTGACATCTTTGCCCTTAAAGAAATCATCTAATTCCTCTCTTACAGCAAGGTCAGCAATGAACTGAGCGAGCTGCATCTTTTCCACCATTCATTCATTTGCTGATTCACCCACTCAACAATTATTGGCTGAGCAACAACTATGTGGTAGGTACTGATCACAGCAGATATAAACACCAAAAAGGCCTCTTCTATTTACAAAGGAATAGAAGATAATAAGTTGGGGGCTATAACAGAGAGGGACTACTCAAAGTGGCTGCTGTAGCTTGGGTGGTCCGTGAAGGTCCACACATGGGTACATTCAGAGGAAGGGCGTTCTAGGCAGAAGGAATAGCTACTGCAAAGGTCCTAAAGCAAGCTTATTGGGCTCGAACACAAAGAAAGCCTGTGAGGCTGGAGTGTAGTGGGCAGGCAGGGATTGGGGCGGCAGGAAATGAGACAAGAGAGGTAGAAGTGGTTGAATCTTGGAGAAACTTGCAAGGCACAGCTACAAGTTTTGAGGCTGGATTTCATTCCAAAAGCAACGACTATGAGAAAAGAAAGTGGCCTGACCCGTCTGGTGTTCGGAGGCTGGATTAAAGGGAGGGCAGGCGTGGAAGCAGGGAAACCTGTTAGGAGCCTGTTCTGGCCCATGTGAGAGAAGGGGGTAGAGTTTGGACTAGGAATGTGGCACGGAGACGGAGAGCATTAAACAGATTCAAGGCACGTTTTGAAGGAAGAGTCAACTGGATTTGCTCGCGGACTGGATATTGGATATGAGGGCATGAAAGGAACCAGGAATAAGCATTATATATCTTGCTTATACGCTGGGGACTTCCTTCATATAATCCTGATTAATGCTCTCAAGCAACCAGTGTGGAAGGCTGGGATACCCTCCTCCTTATACAAGGATACAGAGGTGGGGAGGGATGAAGCCAGCCAAGGGTTACACAGCCTGTGAAGCAAGGATTTGAATTCAGGACTCGTGACACAGACTTTTCCATGAGGCTAGCTTTTCTTTCAATGTTTTGTTTCTTGTCCAATAAAAAAATAATAAATTCTATTAACTGTGTTGATTTATAAATAAAGGGTAGAAACCGAGTGAAAACTGAGAAGAAGAAACCAGGACATCATAACTCATGCTTCCCACCTAGAGATGTCACAATCAAAGGACAACACGAACTTCTTCCATTAATTAAACGGATGAATCAGGTTTCGGTTTCCACATCCTCTCTCCTTTCTGCACAACTTGTCTTTGAAGGCATTTCATTTGGGAAATGTGTGACCTTTACCCACGGTGCTGCGCTTAATTGAATGCTTTGCATCAAAAGTCGCTACACTGATCAACATCTTACACCCACTGCCCTTCTGAAATCCTTACCCCAGTTCCTGGGTCTGTTAGGTTGAAATCATTTTACAAAAATAAATCATATCAAAGTTTTTCTTTTATTATTTCGAACACTTTGCTTGCAAAACTAAATATTTTTAACACCATGGCAACACGGCCAGGACTCTGGCTAATGTATCCAGGGCCGTACCAGAGTTCAGACTTAGCAAACTCCTGCCGCAGACAAATGGGCTTTGAAGGAGGAAAGAGCTAATAAATTAGGCATGGTCAATAATCGTTCCAGTCGCGTCTTCTGGAGCTTCCTAAAGAGTGATAAATTAGCCGGGCTTGTCCTAATGGATCAATTCCCCCCTCTCCCTTCTAGGACACACCAGCGCGAACTGAGCAAACTGCAAACTGCACGGCTTCTCAATGAGTTCAGATAATACCTCCCACACCTTCCCAAGTACTTGCTCATCCGTCTGCTTGTCTGACCCTTCCGATTGCACTGAGCTGGGCAGGCTGGGATGATCAGCTCCGCTTTTTTCCAGCGGAGGCTCACAGAGGTTAAGTGATTTTGTCAAAGCTGCACGGCTGATCACATGGTTAGGAAGAGGCAGAACTACATTTTTCAACTGCATCTCCTAAATCCCGGCCAGCACTACTTTCAACACATCAGCCTCTGCTGTTGAAATTTAACTCAACTATCACTTACAAATGCTTCGGTTTATTGTTATTTTTTGGTTTTGGTTTTGTATGTTTATCGAAGTTACGCAGGCACCTAGTTAAAAGAATAAATGTATTCTATGCATTCTATGAATCAACAGCCCAACAACTTCACCCAATTCTTCCTTCCCGGAGGCAACCATTATACCAATTTTACCTGCTGAATCCAGCACTTAATTGCATGTCTCTAACAAGCTTCTATCGGCACCTTTTGATTTTTCTCTTTATGCCCTGAAAATGATGGCGCTCTTTCCTCTCCTCACACCCACCATACATGAGCTGCCTCTCAACAGAGCACTACCGTGACTTGCTTAGACCAGGACTCAGTGTTGCCATTATTATGACTTGGCAAAAACAACTCCAGCCCCAGCTGACATACGTCAATTTTGATTAGCCTGTCCTAAACGTCCCCCCCCAGCCCCTGCAAACCCCCTCACCTTCAGAATGAATGAGTTTTTCCCCCTAATTTGCTGTTTTCTATGTACTTATTACTAAAGGAATGCCAAACTTGTTGCCAGCTGTGTAAATCTTGTCAAAACATTCAGATATAGCAGACGCGTTAACTGTATATTCCTCAAGAACCTTCACCATGATCCTTTTGATCTAATTAACCTGGAATGTTTGCTCTCCATGCCTGGCTGGCATCTTGGGCTCTCTGCCTAACCTGGAGGATCCCTTCACTTCTCTTCTCTGTTGGATTTTCCATTTCCTGTCACCGTAGCATTCCTCATTCATGGTAATGCACATTCTCTAGTAGCATCCTGAAGATGGATGCATGGGAAATATGTTTTTCTTTTAGAATTTACAAGTCTAAAAGCATTTTTATTCTGCCCTCATATTGGATAGATAATTTGGTGAATATAAGATTCTGGATTGGGAATAAGTTTCCATCAGAATTCTATTTCTAGCTTCTAGCATTGCCGTTGGAAAGTCTGAAGCCATTCTGCTCCCTGATTCTCTGAGTAATTTGTTCCCACATCCCACCCTCTACCTCCTCCCCTTCTAGAAGTGTGTAAGCTTTCTTTCTATCCTGAGCATTCTGAAATGTTCATACAGTGGTATGGATCTGTGCTAACATCTCTTTGGGCCTTTTAAAATTAGGAACTTGTATCCATCATTTTGGGAAATTTTCAAAAATGATTTCATTGATTTACTTGTGAATATATATGAATGTTTATGGATATATATATATATGGATTTATGTATAAATCTGTGGTGTGTATGAATAGTGTGGTAAAAATAATCGGCTTGCTTCTCACCTTTCTCCACTCCTGGGTTAGAATTCAGCTGTCTTGTTTGGCTAATTCATTTACCACTTGTCCATCTACTTTTTTAGCTTCAGAAACTTTGTGGTTATGGTTTTCTCTCTCATTCTGTGCTCTTGAGTTTATGCTTTAAAAGAACTCTCTATACTATTATTTTAGTAATTTTCAAGAGGAACTGAATTCCAGTGTGAGTGTTCAATCCAAATGAACGTTCAGTTGGCCATCTTTCCTCAGAAGTCCTCCAAAAGTTTTCCAGTCTTTCTTCGCTCCTTACTACAGCCATATTGCCTATGGACCACGCTTAAATGAGTAATAAATATTCACTCTCATGATGAGATCTAGTTTTCTCTTTTTCTCTTAAAGAATATTATACTTATATGGAGAGAAAGCCATTTGATAATGCTCGGTGGCAGAAGTCATTTATCCTGCAGAGTCAGGGCTGGTCCCAAACACAGAAGCAACAGTCTGCTTTGCTGTGTGAGTTGACAAGCCCTGGAAGTTTCCTCCCCTTCTCATCTATGTCAGAATCCCGCTCCATGCAATGCCCACAAGTGGAAGAGACAGTAATGGAGTCCAAACCACACAGTGCCTTGGGATGGCCCTGTAGTACCCTGCTATTCGTCTGGATAACCACATCAGACTTGTCTGCTTATCTTCTAGGTCGTGAAGGGATAAAACATAGGCTAGGTAATTAACTGCCAAAGAGAGAGCCAGAGAGTGTCAGAGGAACCGAAAGAGACTGACAGGGAGGAGACAGGAGGACAGAAATTACAACAGGTAGATGAGTTGAGTGGTTATGAGTAGAGATAAGAAAAAGCCTTAATTCAAACTTCAAGCTTTACCACTCCGATCATATTGTCAGTGCCTACAAACAGTAAAAGAAAGAATGGCACGGTGAAAAGGGTATAAGCTTCGTAATCAGATAAACCTGCTTCAGATCTCACTTCTGTCATCAGTAGCAAAGCTGCTTTAACTTCCTTACTGTTAAAGTGTAGGTAGGACTTACATCAAAGTAGTTTAAGAAACAGAAATGATGCAAGCAAACATGCTGGTATTTAGTAATGCCCGTTAAATGGTAACTGCTATCGTCAGTGATGGTGGCAATGGCCAGGCACCGTATCCTTGGACACGTTTACTGCACCTGTGTCCACGGTCCACCCTTGCAGGGAAAAGGACTTGATCACTGAGATGAATACTGCCAGCGCATCACGGCAATAAGAAGTGAGCTAAAAACTAAAACTACAGTGAGGTACCACCTCACACCGGTCAGAGTGGCTATCATTAAGAAGTCTACAAATAACAAATGCTACAGAGGGTGTGGATAAAAGGGAACCCCCAGTGTAAACTGGGGCAGCCACTATGGAAAACAATATGGAGGTTTCTCAAAAAACTAAAAATAGAGTTGCCATATGATCCAGCAATCCCATTCCTGGGCATGTATCTGGACGAAACTATAATTCGAAAAGATACATGCGCCCCTATGTTCATAGCAGCGCTCTTTACAATAGCCAAGACGTGGAAGCAACCTAAATGTCCACCGACAGATGAACGGATAAAGAAAATGTGGTGCGTGTATATATATACATATATACAATGGAATATTACTCAGCCATAAAAAAGAATGAAACAACGCCATCTGTAGCAACACGGATGGACCCAGAGATTAACGTAATAAGCGAAGTAAGTCAGTAAGAGAAAGACAAATACCATATGATATCACTCACATGTGGAATCTAAAATATGACACAAATGAACATATCTATGAAACAGAAACAGACACACAGACATAGAGAACAGACTTGTGGTTGCCAAGGGGAAGGGGGAGGCGGGTGGGGAAGGGAAGGGTTGGGAGTTTGGGATTAGCAGAGGCAAACTATTATATATAGGATGGATAAAAAACAAGGCCCTACTGTATAGCACAGGGAACTATATTCAATATCCTGTGATAAACCACAATGGAAAAGAATATAAAAAAAAATATGTATAATTGAATCACTTTGCTGTACAGCAGAAATTAACACAACACTGTAAATCAACTATACTTCAATAAAGTTAAAAAAAATAGCTAACTTTTAGTTGGTTTTATTATTGCTTTTAAGTTCTGTACAGAAATGCCAGATAAGAGATGGGACACCAAGTTAAGTGTGAATTTGACATAAACAAGGAATCTTTTTTTTTAGTATAAGCATGTCCTGTGCATTTTTTAAAACACAGTTTAAAAAAGTCTTGTTTGTCTGAAATTCAGATTTAACTGGGCCTCCTGGATTTTATTTACTAGATCTGACAGTGCTGAGGGCACCCCCCATATAGCATGCACTGGGGGTGGAATGCTCCACTGACGGCCCCTTCCCCCCACTGCTTGGTACTTCCCAACTGTGTCTACTGCAAATTCAAAGGAATAGCCACTACAGGCCTTCTTTAAATGGTCTCTTTTGCTTCCTGAGGTAATATCAATAGGCCATCACTTTTCTTAAGTTCTGTTTGGGGCTCGACAGTACTGACTAAATCTGCAGAAGGGCATACTTTCATCCAAGTGGTGGACAGATCTGGACCGGGGAGGCACCAACATGGCTGTGAGGGAGACAGTACAAGAGAACGGTGGCGCGGTGTGAACCTGCGTTAAAGACCTGGGCAGTGGAGCCTGGACAGGACCCCTCCTCCTCCCCGCAGTGGAGCAAACCTGAATACTCATTAGTAGATCGGCAATACCAGTTATTAGCATTTCTCCTCACTTCTCACAGTCAACTCTTGATTAACTACAGTAATAGGAAGTGGGAAGGACACCACACATGATCCCAAATCAAACGTTTAACAAAAAAGTGGCCAAGGGCAAGAAGAAGTGCAAGTCCTGCCAACCAGCCCTCTGCCCTCCCTCCATCGCTGGAGATACCAACACTCCTGCTGGCAGCTTCCCTTCCCGATGCCATCGGCGCTCAGAGTCCCAAACCCGCCTCACCCTTCGTCACCTCACTAATAGTTCGCATCAATGTATTTGTCCAGACACTTAATTTGTTCATTAAGTACCTAAAGAAGAGGACTGTCTCCACCTTGCAGAAGAAACAGTAGGTAGTCTACTACTTATCATGCAGTTTCAAATAGGAAAGGTTTTCCAACATGTAAATAGCATAGCTGACTCATACTGGTTAATGTGAAAACTAACGCATTAATTTCTTAAAGACTGTCACTATTCCGTGACCTCGCTAATCTAGCAACCTACAGTTGAGAGTTGACTATAACTTCCGTTTTTGAACCTAGTTCTAATCGTATGACTTCACTTGCATATCCAAATCGTTGAACTATTGCCACCACACCAGCCCCTGCCCAGGGCCATGAGAAACCACCACGTAAAAATATTCTCATTTCCTGCTTTTACATGTGTAGGTGTATGGCTCCCTCCCTAATTCCTCCTCTCTCAGCTGATTATATTGGTATTGACTGCGTACCTCTAAATAAGATAAATGTTAATTTTTCTACGGGCTTTTAGAAAGGAGTGGAGCTAAATGAATGAGTTCAGTCAGCCAGCTTCATCTGGAAGACATACTGATTACAGTTTAAAAAAATCTACCAAAAAAACCCTCCCCCCTTTCTCTTTCTTGAACTGTAACTTTCATGTATGTATCTTGCAACTTAGATTTGAAGGTAGAATATTCAGGTACAAAAGAGGTTCATTTGGATCCTTCTGGGCTAATCTGGTCACTCCACTAAAATAAGGACGTGGGGACCGACTATGGCTAAAGAGGTGATGGGTGTGCTTCAATGTCGAGTTAGAGATGTTCTCTCTACTATTCAAACTTACAATGAAGAGTTCAACGTTTATCGAATGCCGGGACTGTGCATTTCACATAGCATCTCATTTATAGAAGGCTTGTAAGAGTTAACATTGCAGGATAAACATCTGAAGGATAAACATTTATGGAGTGATAACAGATATCAAAAAAGTCAACAGAGACTCCTTGCCTTTCCAAAACTGTGTAAGTGTATTCCCAAATATTTCTAAATGGTACATAAGAAAGGACATGTTCGAATATATAGTCTTAAATATTTAGAGAAAAGAACATCAGAATTACCTTAAAATACACACACACACACACACACTTGCATCTCTGCCAACATTCTCAAACAAGTTTGATTATCTTGCACTGAGGGTTAACTACTGATTACATTTTCCCAATTCATATATGCAATAACGGGGCCAATAATGCATCATTTTCAAGGCAAGATTTAGTACACAGCTAGCTGATTAAATATCCTACCCTTAATGATACGGGATACTAAATAAGTCCTATTCATCACAGTTACTCCTGTTAAGGTCACCCAGGAATGACCATTTAACCAACAACTCCATTCTTGATATTAAAAATCAATAGCAATATCAACATCCCTTCTTCTTAAACAATATTTTACAGAATCCATATTCTACAACAACATACTACTAAGTATATCCAGTGCAAGAAAAAAGGACAATGTTTCACGTTTTGAGAAATCCTGGTTTAAACAGGGTTAAACCGTTTCATTGTTTTTTACTACAGGACTTCCCAGAGCCTTTAATAAGCTCATATGCACTGTGTCCCTGTGATTTGTTTTTAGTATAGAGCATTTCCAGGTTTATCAGACTACAGACTCTTTTTTAGAGAGCACGAATTCACATTTCATGCAATACTGGTGAGTGTCACTAGCTGGGAAATCCTACACCTACAGCCTCGGCAATGGGGTGCACGCGCATGCATAACTGGTATTAACTGGCACAATCAGAAAGAATGCATTGCGTGGTGTGTTTGTTTCTTATTGCTATTATGACAAATTACCACAGACTTAAATGGCTTAAAACAATACAGATATATTACCTCATAGCTCTGTATGTTAGAAGTCTGACATGGGTCTCATTGAGCTGAAATCAAGGTGTTGACAGGGCTGCATTCCCTTCTGGAGGCTCTAGGGAGAATCCGTTCCTTGCCTTTTCCAGTTTTAGAGGCTTCCGACATTCCTTGGTTCACTGCCCGCTTCCTCCATCCTCAAAGCCAGCAACACTGCATCTCTCTGATCATTCTACTGTACTATCTCCCGCTGACCACAGAGAAAGTCGTCAGCTTTTAAAGATTCATTTTCAAGATTTGTGTGATTAGATTAGGCCCACTTGGATGGTCCAGGATAATCTCCCCATCTCAATGTCGGCAAAGTCCCTCTTTGCCATGTAAGGTAACATATTCACAGATTCCAGGGATCAGGGTTCAGACATCTTTGGGAGCCATTATCCTGCCTACCACACACGAGTTGGTAAGAGTACCTTCAAAGTTCTGGCTAGCAAACGAGGTCAAAGAATGAGAAAGAGAGCAGCTGTTGCTGTTATTTGCTCCCAGATATTACTTATATCATCAAAGCATCAAGGAAATCAAACTTATTGTCTGCTTAAGAGACGCAGAACAGTAAACAAGATATGGAACACATTCCTAAGCACCAAGGGCTTGGTTTGTAGCGCTCTGGAAATTAGGTTCTCCACAAACACAGCCAGCTGGCCCCTCAACAATACGGGCCCGATTCTACAAGGTGTCTGTTTTCCAGTAAAAGGCATATACACCTAATCAGCTTTATTGAAGCTTTCCTTACTAAGGGACCGTGCATTCATTGCCTCCTATGATGCTGGTGTTATAACTGCCCTATTTTACAGGTGAGACGATACTTTTTATGGTTACGTTACTCGACAAGATCTTGCTTGCTTTCACCAAACCAGTAGCAAGTACATATCTGACTCCAAAGCCTGAGTTCTTAATCCTGTGCAGTACTATTCGCTTTGATAATCCATCTCTCTTAGGTCTCCCCACTCCCCATACCCCACACACAAACTAAGTTCTTTCTTAAGTCCCTATCTGATCTGAGGGTCTACACGTATGGGCTCTAGGCACGTGTGTGTGCACGCCCTTGTGCTCATGTGCACCCATTCGCTAGCTCTTTCCGTCATTTGTGTCCTCATGAGGCTTTATGCCTTGAATGGGTATCTTTCTGTTGTGATCGCTGATCCGATACGGAGACTTCTGGGCCAGCAACACGGCAAGTTGTGAGTACATGCCTTAGAGTCGTATCTAGTTTCAAAATGAGGCTAGGTCATCACCTGTGAGGTAACTTGGCAGGTCACCTGAGCACCACGAACTTCAGCTTCCGCCTCTTTATTCTTGTAAGAGCCGTACAGCAATATCTGCTTCACAGGGTCATTGTAAGGATTTAAAGAGACGGTCTGTGTAAAGCACCTGATAATAATCACGCAATCAATTGTAGCAGATACAATTATCCTCAATTCCTTGCTATGTTTATCTACATAAAAGTGCCGTTGGAAATTCTGGTCTCTCGGAAAGATGCTCACCGACAACCTCTACCGCTGTCAGTGACATCTATACAGCCAACAACCATCGTTTAATTCCCACCTGATTGTTAAGGTGTGGTCCTTGCTACCCCAAATGATTTTCTTTTAAAGGGCTATGCCTGCCTGGAGGACTAGGGCCTGAGCCTTCTTGAAGTTTGCTAATCACATCTGGTTTAGCTTTAGACATTTTCTGGGGTTTTGCCAGCAGCCACGACACTTTAATGGCTACAATAAACCTCAAAGCCTCATCAAATCTTTGCTGTATGTGTGAAAATTATGTCCACTTCAATTAAACATTCCATCTCAGCTCACACCCAGGCCTTGTGGAAATGGAGCTGAAGACTGAACGGGGAAGTGAGATGAAACGGGCCGCCACGACTCTGGCCATCTCGCCAGATGGGATCTGGAAGGACAAGAAATTCATTAGAGAACCCACGGTCTGTATTTTCTTTAAATATTTACTAGGTACCTTTCATGTATTAAAAACATGGGCATCTCTAAAGATTAGCAGGGCATTTTTTTGTTTAAATATTCAATGTGTGTGGGACAGCGCCGGTTTCCTCATTTGCCTTGGTGGTACATTTCACATCTTTGTGGTGACGTCCCACGCAAAGAAGAAAAATAACTGAGGTAGCGTTCAGTCTTCCTTCATAAGGCAGCTCCTCCAGCTTCAGAAGGTCTTGTATTTCCTTCACATTGACTGGGGAAAGTGTCAGTTGAGTACTCAGAGATCCGGAATGACACCGTGGATCTCCCTAGAGAAAATAAGGTACATCCACCGCAGAGGTTTGGGGGCACCCCTGCCTCTACACGGTCCTTTGAATTCACTCTTCTTATCCCTTTGTTATTTATCATCAAACACACAGGGATATCAAAGGGAGTGGGCTGAGCCAGGATGCCTGACAAAAGGCAGTCGTGGAGGGATGGCAGGCGAAGAGGAAAGATCCAACGTAGATCAGGTTTCTGCTCGAAAGACCATACGAGAGGGTCTCACAAGGACCAAAAGACGAGAGAGGATGGGCATTCAGGGATGGCGGCCGGGGACTGGACAAGCACAGGTCTTCTCTGCTACTGCAAAAGCCACCCTGAGGACTGGCCTGGCCCTAACTCTGCCACTGGAGAGGGGTAGAGAAAAACTGCTACGTGATGCAACTCCGCTTTCTTAGAATAAAAATCAAGCTCCGCAACTCAGTCAAGGATAAAACTGCCCCTTTTTGAGGAGAGGGAAAAGAATGATCACGAGTTCACGTATCACATTCCTGAACGAAGCATTCATTTAAATTCACGCTCTCGACCACATCTACAGGAGGGGAAAAAAACCCCGCATGTTCCTTTAAAAAGAATTTACAAGGTAAAAATATTCACTTGTAACCACTATCCTTATTTAAGCAAGTTCTATGCCCAAAGTAAAAATAAATGGCTCTCCCTGCCACCGGGAGCAGATCTTTCCCACTTTACTTCCATTTCCAAGCTGTCCTCTAAGACTTAGATTTCTGAGCACTCTTTCACAATAAACATTTTTAAAATGTTTATTTTATGTCTTAGTGTAAAAATATTCCTGGTGCAAGCTCTTCATTTCCTCAAGCTCTGCTTTTGGCGTGCTGGGCTCCATTTCCACATTAACCCGCTCCCTAAATCCTCCACAGAGCTCTTCAATTGGAGTTATACAAGCTCCAAGGCAAGTATTTATACTCTTGGACAAGGAGATGTCTCCACAGTGAAAACACAAGGCTCTAGAAATGCCAAAGGAAAATTCCTGCCCGAGAGACATATTTTCACCTTTTAAAAAAGCCAAAAAGGGCTTTCAGCGTTTTGCTTTGGATAATTAAAAATGTAAATTAAACTAAAACAGACTGTTTACTATGGGTCTGACCATCATTATTAGACTCATATACATAAACGAAATATATAGGCACGTGTGTGTGTGTGTGTGTGTGTGTGTGTGTGCGCGCGCGCGCGCGCCACAGGGACCGCAAGAGCAAGAGTGAGAGACAGAAAGATAAGGCAGCACCTAGTAAACTAGCTTAGAAAATGCAATGCATGAGATTTTCTAATCAGACCCGATCTGCCTCTCACTGGCTGTGCGAATACAGCTTCTCGAAGCCTCATTTTTCTCATCTATAAAATGGAGTTAGTGTAGTTCCTGCTTATTCGGGTCGTTAGAAGAACTGTATGAGAACACAGTAAGAATTCAAAAAAAGGGTTGTTATTATTTTTATTAAAATTATATCTATTCCGTGCTGGAAAATGTAGATATAACAAGATATATATATATAAACACTAATTAACACGAATGAAAGAGAAAGATGTGTAAATACACTGCCTCCAAATTGTGCACGGAGATGGAAAGTGTCCTGAGGCAGTGTGCCATAACTGAACTCTCACCATTCCATTCCCCGAGCCATACAGAGATCACCCCCTTAAATCATTTTTAAAAATCCTATCTATTATCATAATAACAGAACAGCGTGCCTGTTACCTTCTAGTTGCCTCTTCAGTTTTCTCAAATCTTTTATAAGGTCTTCAAATTTGACTTGGGAGGCCAGAAAGAAATCTTGTGGTTCGGGCAGGGGGAAAACACTCTTTTCTGTTCCTGCTTCCTAGAATATATGGTAAACAAAAGTACATTTTACTTCCCAATTGTCACTTTCAGTTGAAATTCCAAAGCACCTTTTTTCGGAGGGTTGGATACGAATCATAGCAATGCTCCCCTGCTATTCCTAACTTTGGACTTGTCGCTTTGAAGTGCTTTCGTGTCTTTCACGCTATCATTTCGGTCTTATTGGCACTGAGGTTGGCTATGGCTGTAGCTATGGCATGGGCTGGGCTCTGCTTTGCCTCTTGATTCAAAGAGAAAATGGTCAGGTATGTCCTAATCTTAGACCCTCTACTCCCATGGAAAATGGCACAGGAAGAACACATGAAAGTACTTGAATTGAAAGTCCCTGTTGAGTTTCACATGGCAGCAATCAGATAACTCATCTTTGGGGTATGCCAAAGGGTGTGAATTGGAAGGTACTGGATAAGGCAGCACTGAGGTGGGAGAAACAATCACCATCGCTTATGCTCTTACCCACCTTCCTCTGCAGCTTAAAGCTCGTGGGCACACGTGCGCGCGCGTATGTGATCAAATTCTTCACATATTTGTAAAGATTCTCTTAATGTTGTTTGGCTTACCTTAGCAGATGTTTACGAGGGCATGGTTGGGTTGGGTTTTGACAAGCTCCACAACTATACCTAATAGAGGATCTCAGCTGAGAAACACCCAGAGGGACACGAACTGTAGGCACATCGGGAGACCAGCAGAGCCTCAACTGTCTTTTCCAGTCCGGCTTGCTTTCTCCCCGAGTTGTTTAACACAAGCTTTGTGTCTTGCATGTCTCAGGCCATCTTCGCATATTCTCCTCTCCACACAGGCTACTTTGCCAGCTTTCCTTCACATTCCATCTTCTCTACTGCCATTAGGACTAATTCCAAACTCTAAAACTGCTTTACAAGGCACTTTCTGATCTGGACTCTGTCTCCATCTCCAGCCTCATTTCTCCCTTCCCCTATCGCTAACTCCCTCTCCTAAACTTTCATAAAATAAAAGAACAGGCCACAGTCTCTTGCTTCTAGGCTTTTGTCTACACAACTGTCCCTTTTCAAAAACTCTTCCCCAGCCCCTCTTCACACCTCCTTGTTCATACTCCTCTTTCTAGTCTCAAAACAGATATCACTTCCTTAAAGACCTCCCCTAAGCCTCAGCACCTTGGCTGTTTCCAAGAGTCCCTGCTAATTCCTGTTATCACAGCACTTTTCAACGTTAACTTAAAAATTGCCTGGTTAGCTTGTGTGTCTTCCCCACTAGACTATAAACATTTTGAAGGCAGGAACTGTGCCTTGTTCTCGGTCAAGTACACACCATCTGGCCTACCAATAAAATCTGTTTGGCACCACTAACAGAGAGCTTATAAAACGCTATTCTGGGAAGTGTGCACCTTGGGCAGGAGTCATCTAACTTATCGTCCTGTTTTCTTGTGGTTTTGAGAATTCCCTGGACCCTACCCCGCTTCCTTTAAGACCTTTGGCCTCATTTGGGATGCTAGGAGGAGATGGTTTTCCTCATTTGATCAGAACAACATTTCACGTGATCAGTGTACTGTTTTTCATCTTCCTCTACTTATTTTACTGCTTTTTAAAAAACCATGGAAGCAGTACCCTCCTTTGAGCGCCAAGATGGAACAACATCTAAGATACTTGTCACAAAACTCCATGGTAATCTGTGCAAGAACTCATGCATATTTCTTTCTATTTTCCAAAACTTTTTATCAGATTCAGTCCTGGCTTCATTTTTTTTTTTTTTTTTAAAGCTAGAAGAAGAGAAAATGCTACCGAGCAAATCGGCCCGGTAGTAGCTCTTGCGAAAGCTGCTCAATTGGAGTTCAAAAGACATGGCCCTAGAAGGGTTTCTTTGAACTTCACATAGACCTAGACTTGGACCAAAAACCAGGCACGAGTGGAAGGAAGCTTGGAGCAAGAGTCACCTTTCTTCCGCTAATTGCTCATCACCACTAACCACAAAAATCATCACGTATGCTCCTAAGAGGGAAGGGATCATTTACTACATCACATAATGCTGTACTCTTGTTGAGTGCAATTCTTTTTAACACAGTGAAAACTGGGAGAGCACCACACAAATGCTGACTTCTTATTTTTCCTAAACTGGACCATCCCGTGTTTGCAATTAATCTTACTTTAAGATTTCCCTCTGTGAAGTCGATTCCACTGGGTTCAGCTCTCCTCAGTAGGAGTCAAACTCCATCGGCAAATTTCATCCTTCCTACACAGTGCGTCTGCTTATGCCAGCCTCGAATTTGAACTGTCACCTCAAGATCCTTCAGGATAACTCTTCTGCCACCCTGGTACCTGCCTTCAGAACTTTGGATGCACACATATTGCCCGAAGCTCAGCACACCTACCCTGCTCTACCAGAAGATAGCTCTCGCCTCGTTGCATCTTGTTTGTTACAGATGCTACTTATTACATGCTTGTGGATATTTACAGTACATTCAACTCAGCAAGTATTTGTCAAGCACCTACATTACAAACATGAAAAAAAGAGACAACAAAGAGTTCTGGACCTCAAGGAGCAATGCCGGGAAGCTAGGTAATTGCTCAATGATATCTATACGCAGGGGAATAATAAACCTGGTGGTAGATACATTGAAAACGGTTAGATAAACTCACCAGGAGGGTAGGAGAGATGACTAAAGACTTCATCAGGGCTTAGCCTGTCTTCTGCATGAAACTGTAGGCCTTTTGAAAACGAGGCCCTGGAAGCTTTACTTTTCTTCCCTTGGTACCTAGGAAAAACTGTGCTTGTGTGGATAGTTAAGCGGGACTCCTGACAACATTTTCCTGAGACTTTTTCCATTTACTGACTGCTAGGTTTCTCAACAACTTACAATAGTACCTCTTTCTTCTCAAAGCTAGGACTCCTTGTCCTCGATTTAATGAGAAGGAATAAAACACAGAAAATTGCGCTCAGGTGGATTCTCACAGAAATTTTTATTTCTAATGGCCCAGTGTAATCTAAGCAGGGAAGATGGATTTCAAATTCCACGTCTTTAACTTGTTCACAGATGAACATTGCTGATAAAGTATTGGGTATTATTGCATCTTAAGTTCCTAAAGTTTGGTCTGCATCCCAGAATCTAGTTTCAGATATAACCAATTACTGAATGGATATGGGTTTCACAGAGACCCTCACAATCTGGTCAGAAGGCACTGAGATGACTGGGGGTCTCTTTGAAGCTGTGTTATACAGTGGATTAAGAGTCGGTAGATTTGTGCCACTGAATAATGCTTCTCTTTACAAGAGTCAACTAAACTCTTGGCTCCAGTTTTCCCATCTGTAAACCAAGGAAGCTGGAGAGCTCTCAAATTCTATGTTGGACTTGAAATTCATCCATCCATCCATCATCCAATTTCTGAATGCCAGCAATGTGCAGGAGCTGAAACCCCATTAGCGTAGTTTTCCACATAACGCTATTTCTTACCTGATCATAGTAACGCAGGTAATATTTCACAACATAGTCCACCAGATTAATCCCATTATCCTAGGTTTAAAAGAGAAGTTTAAATGAATATCAGTCACATGAGACTCTGCCATATTAGATAGTCAAAGAGCTGAAATCTCACTCTGTAACTCTAATACTTTTAATTTGTGATACCTGGTCCTAATTCTGTTTGAGACTGTCCTCTTTCCTCCTTGTCCCATTCATTTTTATGGCATCTATACAAAGAAATGACACTACACTCTTTCTTGAGGTGGGGGGGGAGACCCAAAGAGGTAATCCATAAGGCCTCTGAGGTAATGGCTAAGACAAGCACCAACCCACCAAAAGACTGTCTCGATACTTTCAGGCATAAAGCCAAGAAGGGAGGGGGGAGGGGAGTGCTAAAGGGAACCAGAGAGTAGAACAGAAGACCATCCCTCCCTTCCCACCTTTCAAAAAATGTGTGTTCTTACTGGCGTGAAAAACAATCAAGGAGGCTTAAAAGGAACACCCTGCCACTTTATGACCCTGGGACTCCAGGGGAGAGCAGGCCCTCCCACAAGGCAGCCTTTGTGTCTTGTTCACGTGGGTCTAATTCTAATTTGCCTGTGTGTTTCCCCTCCCTCCGCTCCCCCTGCCCCCCCAGGGGACGCCTAGATATGGGCTGGTTGTTTCTAAAGAGGTAGCTCTGCAGGGTGTGGAGCCAAGTGATAATCAGGCTCAGAGGGTCTGACAGTGGACCCCCAGCCCAATTGTTGTGGACCAGAGAATAATTCAAACCCTCAGCTCCCTTGGTGAGTCAGCATTGCTCTCCACTTAGGAGTGAGTGAATTCCAAGGAGCTAACCCCAAATTCAAGCAGACTCAAGCCTTGTGCTATGGCTAATACTGTACGCTATCTGCTTTATTCTCCACGGCAGTTCAACAGCTAACTGTGCGCTTTCGAGCAAATGGATTTTGGGGATTTTGTCATCACAAGAAGATGAAAAACCTGTCTTTATTCAAAAGAAAGCAAACAATGTACTGTTCGGGGGAGGACAGAGATGAACGGAACAACCACGAACACTTTTTTTGAAAATGGAAGGTATACAAGGAAAATAATGACAGATCGCAGACCTTCGTTATGAAAAATAAATAAATACCCGACTTTTGACGTCCTTGAGTTTGGGCAGAATTTCTAAGCTATATCCATCTGCTTGTCCCCGAGTCCTATTTCCTCCATTCATATAGTTTCCAAAAGCCAGAATGAGAGCCAAAATATCCTTCACACTCTTCATTTGCAGCAAGCCCTGGGAAGGCAAACACCCATTATTATGCGTCTGAACTCCAAATGCACCTATGTTCATTCAACAACAAATATTCCCTGAGCACTTGATAGGCTGTTTGCTGGCCTGTTACCAACTGGATTTATAGTTGGTGAAATGGAAAATACACTTCACTGAGCCATAAGTGTCTTAAAAAATATGTTAACAGCCATCATTTTTTTAATCCTTTCAATGAATTACAAACTGCGCATGTTCATACTGAATATTAAATATGAGGTTATTTTTTTGTTTTTGTTTTTTGCGGTACGCGGGCCTCTCACTGTCGTGGCCTCTCCCGTTGCGGAGCAACAGGCTCCGGACGCGCAGGCTCAGCGGCCATGGCTCACGGGCCCAGCCGCTCCGCGGCATGTGGGATCCTCCCGGACCGGGGCACGAACCCGTGTCCCCTGCATCGGCAGGGGGGCTCTCAACCACTGCGCCACCAGGGAAGCCCTAAATATTAGTTTTTATATTTCTATTTGAGCCGGTTTTATTTTTTAAATACTTATTTTAAAGGATTTAGAAATTGAAAAAAGACAGTTGTTACAGTTAGGCTTTGTATTTGACGGCTTCTAAATAGGAAGGGGTTTAAGATCATTTGAGGATCTGGTTTTGGACTATGTATCTATACAAACAGCACAGTTAAACGTAGGGTAGATACAACAGCAAGCCTATACTTCCTTATCCCTGGAAATAATCCTCAGAGGTGAACTACAGAATCCTCAGAGGTGAATACAATCATGTATTTCAAGGTCATAGGCTATGTTTATTAAGTGTTTGCTGATCTGTCTATTAAGTTTTACTATTTGTCTATTAATTTCAAGCTGCTTGGGGTTCTCTTCAGCTCCCCATCTCATTTGTTTTTCCTCTCTCTCTCTCATTCTTTTGCTCCAAGTGCAAATTTTCAAATTGATACTTTTCCCCTTCTCTACAGTTTTAGTCGACTTTATTTTCCTTGATCTTAGGGTAAAGAAAGCAAACCAAGTGCAGCTCTAGGACGACCCCTGCTCCTGCCTCGTAGGGCGTTATTAGAGAGTGTATATTATATACCTTGGTAATATTTATGCTTTCTTTAGTGAAATCTTTTATATTTTAGAAGGAAAAAACCCCATGCCTCCAGATAAGCAACTAAACATTACAGTATTTGTGGAGGATCACCATGTGGTGAAGGACGTGCGTCATTGGGAGAAAAAGCCACGTTCAAGAATTTAACTTTATAACAAACCCCAGTGTGGTAAAGCCAACAAAAACTTATCGGCCCATCACTCATTATCATAATCATTGATTTCATTTATCAAGTCTCTAGAATATTTTTATTTTACTATGTAAACACATTTCAGATGATCCAATGCATTGCTCTAAGGCAAATCTCTTTTTGCAATCTAGAGAGTCAGAATGGAAAACACACTATACTATTTAGGTTGGTTTTAAGTGGCCAGAATGTACATTGGGAGGTATTTGGAATACGTGAGAAGAAATCTGTAAAAGTGTTGGTTTTTTTCCTCCCTCTTTCTCCTCTGTCAATCTGCGTCTCCTTCTTTTTTACTCACCTGCATGCACGCTCACACGGGATTATCGTCACAGTTATACTCAGGAAAACACACAACCTTAAGTCCACAATATTTCTGCAGAGGGACTCGAGTTGATCTTTCCCAGTCCCCACTCCCTCCTTTACCCCCAAGGAGGGCAAAGCTGTCTTTGAATTACACAGCAAACATACCTTAGAAGCTCGTGTGATGATCTCTACCTTTCGGTGCACGGCAGTAATGCCCTCAGAAAAGACAGATCTGAAGATTATACACTGGGCACGTTCAGCAAAATTAGGGATCTGGGCTAACTCGTGTAAAAATCTGTAAGAATTAAGAATGAATCATCTGACGTCACATATAATCGCAGCAGAAAGAGATTTCATCATGAGAGCATTCCTTGTTTGACAATGTTAACTGAACAATTATAAAAGGCATCAAACAGGCAAACTCAGGGGACTCCAAGGGTTTGTGCTCTACTGTTAACAACAAAGACGCTTTTAAAAATGGGTTTCCATATATCACCTCACACCTTTCAGAATGGCTGTCATTAAAAAGAACACAAATAACAAACGCTGGAGAGGATGTGGAGAAAAGGGAACCCTCGTACACTGTTGGTGGGAATGTAAATGGGTGCAGCCACTGTGGAAAACAGTATGGAGGTTTCTCAAAAAAACCCTAAATATAGAGCTACTATATGACCCAGCAACTCCACTCCAAAAAAAAAAAAAAAAAGAAACAAAATCCAAAAAAACCAAAAACACTAATTTGGAAAGATACATGCACCCCAACGGTCACAGCAGCATTATTTACAACTGCCAAGATATGGAAGCAACCTAAGCAACCATTGACAGATGAGTGGATAAAGAAGATGTGGTATATGTGTATATACATACACACACATACATATACACACACAATGGAATACTACTCAGCCATAAAAAAGAATGAAATTTTGCTATTTGCAGCAACATGGATAGACTTGGAGGGCATTAGGCTAAGTGAAATAAGTCAGACAAAGACAAATCCTGTATGATACCACTTATATGCGGAATCTAAAAAATACACCAAAATGGTGACTATAACAAAAAAGAAGCAGACTCACAGATACAGAGAATTAGTGGTTACCAGTCGTGGTAGGAGGGGCCATATAAGGGGTAGGGGAGTGGAAGGTACAAACTATTGGGTATAAGATAGGCTCAAAGATATATTTTACAATGCAGGGGATATAGCCAATGTTTTGTAATACCTGTAAATGGAAAATAACCTTTAAAAATTGTATAAAAATTTTTTTAAATGGGTTTCTATAACGGTGAGCAAACATATGGTGTATAAATTAAGAACAGAAAGTTAACACAAGTATACTGAACCATGTGAAGCTATCTGTCTCTTGCTACCCAAGTAAGACTAAACCGAAATAGAAAGCATTAATCTTAAGTGTTTGGGGAAAAAAAAAAAAACCCACAATAGATTCCCTTTATAATGCAGCATTCTCTAATGGTGTATTAACACAGGCTAAGTAAGGGGAAGACTTGAGGCAAATGTCTATAGACAAGTGAAAAACTAATCTCTTTCTGAAGTTAGATTACTACTTTTTGTTGCTGTCGTTCAAACAATTATAATAATCTATAATGATTCTATCCTGCAGGTATGTGTTTGCTTTTCCACAACAACTTACCGACACAGACAGGACTTCATGGCTCCATGCTTGGAACAAAGGAGGCACTCATTAAGTGGGCACAATCTAAAGTTTCTTAAAAACTATGGCAAGACAGAGCTTAAAAGCTAAAGTTGAGTACCGACCTACACACAGAAGTTCACTGTCTGAGCAGCTGGGCGCTGATGCCCTTTGCAAAATTAAGCTGGAAGAGCTACATATCCTCTAGGCCAACCACCCGAGGTAGGGGTATACACTAAAATGGATGGAAAGAGCTGGACATGAATTCAGAAAAGGAGAGAATCCACTAAAAGCTTTTAGATCCATTTGGGGGTTGAAATGATGATTAAGTGATAGTTCTGAAAGTCTTGGTCAAACCATAACATCGTTACCTTGACATTTTGTAACCTCTTACCAAGAATGCTTTTACCTAGGAGCAAAGCTGGAGCCCCCTTCTTTCCATAACCAAAGAAATTTCCTTAGCTAATAATACTCTGTGCCTCTTTTAGGGACACTTGGGTTTTAATAAGATTCTAATAATCAGCTGTTTTTCTTATTTATCCTACAACTAGGTCATAATCCTTTTTTTTTTTTTTCTAAATAACACTGAGAGGAAGCAAAGAATGTCCATAAAAGAAAACATATCTTTGCTTTAAGGTTCTGTAACTCTGATTATTATGAAAACCATGTGATGGGATATAAAAGTGGAAACCCAAAGGAATTCTGAGTTAGGACAAGATGAAAAAAATTACACTCTATGTGTGAATCGTTTCTTTGTAAAATTAGTATTAAATCACTGATTCATTTATGACTGAAATCAGGGGTATCACCAGTTCTCACAAACATGAACAGTAAAAAGCTTGTGGGACTGGAGGCATTTGGTCCTGTAGCGAGTCTTGGGAAGTTTTACTTATTCAGACGCTGCTGAGAGCTACCTCAAGTGTAGCACCCTGCACTTCTCCCTTTCCGAATGCAACCATGAAACACTATTCCCTAAGTAGGACCCGGATCCCTGAGTGGGTACACTTCCTCGTTTCAATGAGCACAGCGAGTGAAGCATTGATGGAGAGAATATACAGCTCAACACCCCAGCTCACCAGCAAGGTCTTAGATGAGAAGGAGGAAATGCTGTATAAGCAATTACTTATAACTCGTCTCCAAAGAGGACGTTTAGGACCAACATGAGGAGACGAGCCCATAGGCTCAAGCAATTGGTGTTACCCGGAAAAAAGAGTAAAACAGAACTACAAGGTTCCCTGGGATCAAAGCTTTACTGGAACTAGGGCTCGCACTAGGAAGGCTCTCAGAGAATCTTAAAGACCCAGTGTTCTGTGTATGGAGAAGGGGCCGAAGCACATATCCAGAGTTGGAGGGGGGAGGGAAATTCAGATATTTCACAATACTTTTGGATAGAACTGTAGGGAATGTGTCACCAAGAATACCAGAGCATCAGTCACCAAGAATTTTAGTGTCTTTAGATGTGTATGAAGCACTCACAGTGCGTCAGGCACCATGCCGAGACCTGAGAACAGAATTTAACTTAAACACAACTCCTTCTTGATCACCTGTGAAATAAATCCACAGTTACCACGAGTGTGATGAGTGCTCTCGGTGATGGGGCCTAAAATAGGAGCTATGGAAGCCATACGCAGGGCATCAAAGTCAGAGCGCTGGAGGGACCATGTCAGCCAAGGTCTCTGGGAGCCCTCTGGTCCTTGTGCAGGACACATGTAAGAGACTGCCAGCGAGAGCCTGGACAGGCTGAATGATATTCGTGGGGAAAGGTGAGAAAAAGCTAAAATGGGGCTTTGTGTTCTAAAATAAAGAGCTCAAGTTTTTTTTCTGAATGAATGAAGGGTTTTAAACAGAGGAGTGAAACTTTCAGCTTTTTGTTTTAGAAAATCGCCCTTGCAATGGCTCGGCTGATTGATTGGAAGTGATAGCAGATCTGAGGCTGGGAGCAGCTGGAATATTCTAAGGGGGAACGAGAGAGGGCCTGCAGTGTGGATGCTGAGGGGCGAATGGTGAGAAAGAGACTGAGGCTGCCAGACCCAATGTAGCTGACCCATCCCACGGGATGCCGAGAAGAGTCCAGGATGACTTGTGGGTTTTGGGGCCTGGTCACCTGGTAGCAGGTGAAGATACAAAATACTAGAGAAGCAAATCTGGGAGAAACAAAGTCTCGAGGAAAGCACCCTTTCCCATTTATCTGAGAAAGTACCAGAAGTACAGGTTACCTCAAAGGCTATGAAGTGTCTAATATCTTATCTCCCACATGTGGGTTTTACACTCTACCCATAAGGGCAGGGGTAAGCGCTCTTTTACACATCCCCAAGGAGAGGGTCTTGGGCATTAATAGGCCATGGTACTTATGAATATTTAGGGACTGATTTCCTTTTGGACTAGTCTAACTTTATACCCTAGGGCCAGAGATAGAAAGGAGCCACAGACCAGGGACCTTCCTCTTCTTTCCTTAAGGCAGGCTGATCTTCCTAGGATGGACTGTAAGTACAGCCGGTACACAGCAGAAACATTCTGCACCTCACAGTATGTGGGTCACACACCCACAGCAACTCGGCTGTCAGGTGGATTGATGCAACGGGCCCACTGTTTTCAAGGGACTAACGTGGTTTATCATCCCTCAGAGCCCTGAATGATATCATTTCAGGTGTCTGTGCATGCTGTAACTTATGTTCCTCCATAGAGGAGGACGCTAACAGAGCCTTGTTTCAACGTCAATACGTCTTCTTTGCGGCGATCCCCAGGCAGCTGTGGGCCTCAGTGGAGCATCCCCATAGGCTGTATATGGTATCCTCACTTTAGGCCACAAAAAGCACACATCAGGCCTAATCAGACCCAGTAGAGCCTCCCCTCGCCTCACCGCCATCCCAAGGAGAGTGTGAACAGAGTTGAGGACCATTGCTGAAGGGAGCGGTTCTCAGAAAGCCTGGTCCCAAGCAGATGACACCTCTGTGGGAAATGACTTTCTAAATCTGGCCCTGCGGTGCAAGAAAGCTGATGAGGTGAGTGAGGAGGGCAGCCTCCCCAGGCTCTGATTTAAAGCCTGGGCACCACAGGAATCTTAGGAAACTGCAATGCTGAAACTATAAATGATCATATTTTCCAGTATGCAAAACATGCTTATAGTCAACTCACTTGGAACTAATGGCAAATCAGTTGCCAGAAAATCAGACTCTGGCATGAATCAAATGAATGCTACACTGTGCAGGAGGTCAGGAGTAAAGGTGAAAATCACTCAGCCCTGGAGGCCCTACCTCTCTGGGCCTCACCCTCTAGCAGCTGAGCCCAAGCATATCACCAGGACAACATGACCATCTTCTTTGCTGCCACTAAGAGCTTAGCATGTTCAGGAAGCCCTTACAAGGACCATTTGCAAACTTTAAAAACACTCTTCCATCCACATCATCAGGAGAGAAAGCAAGAGAACTTTAATGAGTCATCGGTTAATTACCTGCTGCCATTATTCTGTGTCCTGGCAATTAATCTCGAAAAATAATGCTAGAAAGGCATTAACACAGGAAGGAAAAGGGGAACCCTTCTGGGAGCAAGGACCCACGGCTCATTTTACCAAGTGGGCTGTTCCATAGTTTAGAGCAGGGGTTGGTGAATTACAGTCCCCAGGCCAAATTCTTTGTTTTTGTATGGCCCATCAGCTAAGAATGGTTTTCACATTTTTAAATGGTTGAAAAAAATCAAGCATTTAAACATTAATATTAATCAAATATTAACCAGAATAATATTTTGTGACATGTACAGTGATATGAAATTCAAATTTCAGCGTCCATAAATAAACTGTTCTTGGCGCACAGCCACGCCCATTTGTTTATGTATTGTCTGTGCTTGCTTCTGCACAACTGTTGACTTGAGTAGTTCCAGCAGATTGTAATGGCTCACAAAGCCTAAAGTACTTACTACCGGGTCCTTTATAGGAAAAGTTTACCAACTCTGGGCTCGGAGTATCATTGCTTAACATGGCACAGCTGGCACTACCCAAATGCTTGTCCGTGTTATGGACTGAATGTTTGTAACCCCCGCAAAATCCCTAAGTTGAAATCCTAACCCCCAAAGTGATGGTAATAAGAAGTAGGGCCTTTAGGAAGTAATTAGGTCATGAGGGTCGAGCCCTTGAGTGGGGTTAGTGCCCTTCAGGGAAGAGACACAAGCGCTTACTTCCCCTCTCTGCTCTCTGCCACGTGAAGATACAAAGGGAAGTCTGCAGCCTGGAAGAGGGTGCTCACCAGAACCCAACCATGCTGGCACCTGGATCTCAGACTTCCAGCCTCAGGAACTGTGAGAAATAAAATTCTGCCATTGATAAGTCACCCAGTTTAGGATACTCTGTTATAGCAGCCCAAACTGACTAAGACAGTCCTCAAATACTCCTCATGGCCTTGTGTCTAAATATCCCATTATTAGTCACTTCATTTTCGGTCGTCAGCACCTTAGTGGGAATGAATTTATTATATTAGGAAACAAGACTTGGGAGTGGACCACAGGATGGGTCGGGGTGGGAGTTGGTAAGGACGGGGGGCTCAAGTCGATGGAACAGAAGAAGGGCAGGGAGCCCATCTGCATTGATTCACAATATTCATGAACTAACTTTGGGTGTGTGTTGGGGGGAGAACCCTGGCATATGCTCCATGTGACAGCCAGTCATCTAAGGGTCCCCAAATTATCATAAAGGTTTGTCAATAACTGAGTAAACCTAGAAATTCCTCACCCAGTCACTGAAAGATGTTTCTTCTGGACCTGAATACCCTGGCTTCCAAGGGGAGTGGGGCATTTTAGAGGAACCAAGGGCAAGGTGGGAAGGTTTCGGTATAAGTGACTGACCCTCGAATGTCTCTGGGGCTGACTTGTTACCCTAAACCCAGTCAGTTTCCTCTTTGCTTCCTATTCCTTGCCTCATCTCCAGGCTGAGAAGCACAGCCTGCATTGGGCAGGAAGCACTCAAGGTAGCCACGAGCTAAGTAGCCCTCTGTCCACTCGGGACCCATCCCACATTCTCACAGAGTTCTTAGGGCTGCAGAGCCCCAGAAGGTTATCCATGGTTTGTAGACCCCAAGAGCCCAGCCAAGGACGAGAGTCACTCAGTTATGCACTAGAGTTCTGGGCTTTCAAAGTGTGTGGAACACCCCAAACTAGAGAGCAGACACCTCCAGATAGTGACTGGAGAGAAGCACAGACACATGCAAAGGGAGGATGAAAAAGCCACATCTAAATTGGGCAGAGCAGGTAGAGAATCTGGGGAGAAAGCTGGCACATTCAGGCTACATTTACTGGATACAATATTTAGGAAAATCAATTTGAATTCTGTGACTCTGACATCACCCCTTTTAACTGCATCAGCAGAACCTTAAACAGAGCAGTAACCTCTCCCTTCCTCAGTTACCCTTTGGGCCAGAATGTTTAGTCTAGGAGGAATTAACAAGTTGCTAGGACAAGAAAAGGGGAGTCATGAGGGGTGGGGTGAGGGGTTGAGACATGATATCCAGCAGCACAAATCTCCCGGCTGCCTTTCCCGGCAGTCAGGTCATTCTGCTGTGTGCAATAGGTCACAGGAATGACGCTGCTATGATTTAGCTTGGCACAGTTGAGATTTGGTTACTTGGAGCTGGGAGGCAGGAAGATAGGGACGGCCCTTCTCCTTTTGTTAACAGAAAAGTGTTTAAGCATCCTTACTGCTCAGGTTTATCCAGTAGCTTCAATTCTTCCTCTTTGGATGTCTCATAATACTTTCTTATTTTAACGAGTTCATCCTCTTGGGCTCTCTGTGTTGAAATAGAAACAAAACACACACAAAAAGTGAGCAATGAGAATCTGTCTAAAGCAGTGTGTCTCAGAGTGTGGTCTCCGGACAGGCAGCATCAGCACCACCTGTCGCTAGTTAGAAATGCCCATTGTTGGCCCTACCCCGGATATAAGACACTCCAGAGGTAGGGCTCAGCAAGCCCTGCAGGTGGTTCTGAGACATGCTAATGTTTGGGAATTACTGGCTAAACTAAATGGTCATAACAAGTGACCTCAGCTGGATACAGAAGCCAGGACATTTGATTGCTAACCTTTGAATCCCCTGGGTCTTTCCCAGTAAGATAGGGTAAGGGTCAAGTTGTCCTTAGCGTTTGCTTTCTTCATCCTCAGAACCGAACAGCCCTCCTAACTTATGTAGGCGCCTGATTTTTAAATTTCTGGTCAGCAGGGTCTCTCGTTCTGAATTTTCTAAGCATTCGTTGTCTGCACCACTGATTCTGGCATTTAGTCCCATACTTTCTCAATTTGCGCAACTATGCCAGTTGTGTGTAGCTTACCTCTACTGTCAGCTAACAAGTACCAATCGTGCACAGTCCTGAGCCCGAGGGAACAACTAAAAGCATCCTAGAAGGCACTTTGCCTTTTACAAAGTCCTCCGACATCAAGTACTGCATCCTTGTTTTAAAGATGACTCCACCGAGGCTTATACTAAGTACCTGGCAAAGAGCCTGACTTAGAACACCTTTCTTCCACAATACCATGATGCCCTCCAGGTATTCAACAAATGTGCCATCAGCTCCCGATGGCCTAGGATTTGTGCATCTTCTTTATTACCAAAAGCCTTCCTGATAGAAACATGGGAAGTTCCCACCCAGTCGTACCAAACAGTTCCTGATACACACAAAGGATGTAGAAATGTGAAGGGAACTGGCAATCCCGCTAGGCTGGATTATCACACTATGGAAATTTTCTCTGAGACGCTTAAGGTCCCAGGGGACCTAAGTATTGAAATGAAATCGTTTTTTGAGCTCGGTAATCATAGCATGCTATAGAGCTCTGGGTAGCTTCCTGAGAAACAGCATTACTTCAGTAAAGAGAATCTGTTTCAGTCTATGTTTTCAAATCCTAACAGAGTCAGCGAACCAGAACAGTTAACAATTATGGGAATTGTGACTCTCCTGTGTCATCTTCTCAAGAAAGCCTGACAATTATGCTGGTTATCTCCACATATAATCCACATTTGAAGACTATATATGTGTACAGCGCTGTTTATTTCCAAAATACACGGCTACTGCTGCATATACTGAATTCTCTTTTAATACTCACAAAACTCATGTCGAGCCCATTATAATCCCCATTGTACTGATAAACAGGTTTAAGGAATTTAACTGGTCTGAGGCCACTCAGCAGTAAATGGTAGAGCTCGACCTCAAACCTGAGAGTATCTCACTCTAAAATCCAACACACACACCCACCACCCTATACTATTTCCCACGATCAATGCCGTCAGTTCACTTGGGCTAAAAGTAATCATCCAAGCTGGTAACAGCATCCCCATTCCTCAGAGGATGACACTGGTGTAACTTAGCTTCATGCACTCTGATTGCAAGCCACGGGGCTGGGCTGCGTTCCACGGCACACAGGTGGCCTCCACATTGAACTGCCTTCCCTTGCGAAAGAAATCTACTAACCCAGATACCACCGTGGGCAGTCAGGAATCTAGTGCTTTCTTCATGCTCAGTCTCATTTGAGCTTGCATTTCTGTGCCTTAACCTCTTCCATGCAATGCCACAATTCCCACTGCCAAGGAACATGAATGGCTCAGTGACTTTTCAGGTGGAAGGAGTCACATATAACCATTTTCTAGACATTACCTTTTTTCTAAGTTAGTTAAGATACAAAAATCCGGAAACTCTGGCTCTGTAGGTGTTTGATACTCACGTTTTCATATAGGGCCGCCAGGGTTTCCAGATCAACCACGGAATCATCCACGTTAAAAATGGCTGCCGAGCCCCCAAAGAGAAAAAGGATAAGAGGTTAGATTGGACTCCCCTGCACTCACATTTACTCCACGTCTAGCTTCCAAGCAATATAACATCGCCCCCTCTCACACAGGTTGTCTTTCAGCTCGTTCCCGCTCCCTTTCCTTTTGCACCAGGGGCCCCTGTGAAAGAAACCGAAATGGTTCCGATCACTGGCCTGAGCCTTGGCCCTGCCTGGTTTAATTCCTCAAGCTCTGCATCCTTTCTGCAGTTTAATTTAGGCTCCACAGGAGAAGTGTTTGTGCTTTAAAACTAAATCAGTTTGTAGGTTTGAGACACAAGGTTAAATCTTTCTTCCCGGCTGGTAATTGAAGAGATTTAGTACCTGATGCACCAGAACTGACTCTTGCCCGTTACCAGGAAGAGAGAGAGAGAGAGAGAGAGAGAGAGAAAGACAATGTTGGCAAATTAAATGAATTCAGGCATGTGATTTCAGGCACCTTTCCATGGCCGCTGCAAACATCTTGTTTGGATTAAAGAGACAAGAAAAAGCAATAATTGCATCAATGGCAAATTAAGATTATGGAAACCTCCCATGAGCCAGTCTTAAGGCAAGTTCTCATTCCCATGGTTTTATTTGGATCCTACTTGTTGTTCTGTATGTTAAATAAGTTATTTAGCTGTTAACTAATATGCCTGTGATTTCATCTAGAGAGATTCCTTCCCATATATACCAGCATACAAACATTGAGATTTTAAAGCCTTAATGGATTTGGCAATCAAAGTGCTTGAAATAGGCAGCTCCACATCTTTAAATAATTATTCAAAACTAATAAGGTTTGTTCCCTCAACCCCACCTCCCTTCTCTGACTTTACATTGTGAAATTAACCAGCACGCTAGTAAATTTTCTCCATGGCAGGCTAATTAATTTTATTAAACCAACCAGTAATATTTAGAATGCCTTAAAATTCTGCTCATCAACCACCGTTCTGTTCGTTGGCACTACACCACGGTTTTTGGAGAAGGTAGGGATCAAGGTAAAGGGCAGGTTGCTTTCAAATTGTTTTGCTTCTTCTGTGGTTTAGAATCACATGAACGCCTTTATACAATTTTAATAAACTTAATTAACGGAGCTAAGATCATGTAACTTCACAGAACACCGAGAAATGTACTTAAAATTCCTTCATAGGCCACCTTCTCTAACTTAGAGGAATTAATCATCAAGCTATTCCTCAGCTACGTGGGGTAGTGAGAAAAGAGGAGGTTAATATGCTAGTGACAAAGTCAGTCGTCTCAGATTCCACCAAGACAAAGGAAAATTACCCTTCTGAAAAGTCCAGTCTGAAACCAGGCATTTTTCAATGGACCAGGCATTTCTCAATGTCTGATGCTTTAAAAAACAAAAAACTGGCCAGGAACAATGTCTAGTTTATGTAAATTCTAATAGTCTCCTATAAAAATCAGCCAACAGGAATACGATAAGAAAAGGTAAAATTCTAAAAATAATCTATCAGAAACGTTCACTCCTAAACAAGGTACCGCACGTGAACTGCAAGCTTACATATGATCAAATAATCTTACCTAATGGGAAAGGGAATGATCTGTTGGCTTCCTTTCCTAGTGAGTAAATATTTGAGTTTCAGAAGTTAATCACTCTGGGTCCCAGATACACAGTTTGATGGGTTATACCCTCAGCCAATTCCCCTGCAGTATGCCAGGAAGCAGAGGAAAACATGTAGGGAGGATGGGACTGGAGAATAAGCACGGGCTCTGGCGAAACTCATTCGTTCATTCACCCATCCCTTGAATAAATGCTTGTTGAACGTGCACCAAGTTCTAGAAACGGTTCTAAAATGCTGTGATTACACAAATCAAATGTGTGTCTGAGCTGTTCAAAGCACTTGATCTCACGAGATTTATACTCCGCCTTAGGGGACAGAAAATAAACAAATAAACAGTTACAGATAATGATATGAAGAAAGCAGAGAAATGAGCAACATGACAGAGGTTAGTGGATGAAGGCTTCTTTGAAGAGGTGACATTTAAGCTAAGAGCTGAGCAGGTCAGTTCTGTGAGTGTCTGGGAGAAAAGCCTTCCAGGGAGAGGTAACTGCAGAAGAATATTTCTAATCCTGATGAAGGAACAAGCTCAAGGTTCAGAAAAAGACCAAGATGACAGCTGCGGAGGGAGCAAAACTTACTACGTGATCCTGGCAGGTTCAGCTCTATGAACCTCAGCATATCCATAGAATGGGTCTAATTTCACTTAACTGAAAACATTAAATGAGGTTAAGATGTATGCTTGGCCCAGCATATAAAGCATGGTGTGAAATCAGAATGGTACCTACAAACTGACTATGGTGATGTTAAATACACACACTGTGGATGTGTCTTAATGCTTGTTAATGCCTTATCTCCTTTAACATCTGGAAAGCATCAGAGAAAGAAGACTGCCATTACTGAGTAGTTTGTGTTATAAATGAAACTTTCTAGAATTCTGGAGTGTTTCAGATAGGAGCAGTTGCAACTTAAACCCTTTTGGTCCTTCAAAACCCTGCTCGACACCCAACTTCAGGAAGCATTAATAGAAAACTTACATGCACAAAAACTCTAATTACAAAAAATAATGTCTCGAATGTCTTAAGGGAAATATAAAAAGCTAACCTTCAGGTCCATTTAGAAAGCTAACCTATTTTTACCTCTCATTTCCATCTTTCCCACCAATCCACGCTTCATCGTACCACCCAAGTTATTTTTTTTTTTAAACAAAGGTCTCAAAATTTTACTTGATGTTTAAAATACCTCAGATGTCTTTCCTTTAAATATTGGGTGAAGTCCTAAGGCCTTGGCCTGATTTTTAAGCCCATTCCGTTCCTAGCCCCGAGCTACACGTCCAATCTCATCTTTGGGGGAGGAATGGGGGAGAGGAAGTAGATTGAGAGATTAATTTAGGGCCAATGCCAAGTATTCCACTGAGATTTCTCCTCTTCCACGAGGCTCTTAAAAGTAAAATAAAACTCAGTGGTGGAAGCAGCACTATGAAAAGATTATCTGGTTGAGCCCAAGAGCTTAAGGAAATTAAATGACTTCTATTACTTCTATCTTATAGGGTGGCCAGGGAAGGTTAGGTTATTGGTCAAAGGGTTGAAACTTAAAAAGAGCCTAAGTCCTGTGACTCATAGGAGAGCTGTCTTGCATGTACATAATCCTGCCTCCTATTCACCATGAATAGTTTAAGTTCGTACATAGGGCCAGAATCCATACCTGAGCATGCCAATCCCCAAATATGGGACAGTGTATTAGAGAATTGATTCTTTTTTTTTTTATTTTTTTTTATTTTTGGCTGCATTGGGTCTTCATTGCTGTGCGCGGGCTTTCTCTAGTTGTGGCGAGTGGGGGCTACTCTTCATTGCGGTGGCTTCTCTTGTTGCAGAGCACAGGCTCTAGGCTTCAGTAGTTGCAGCGCATGGGCTTAGTTGCTCTGCAGCACATGGGACCTTCTCGGACCAGGGATCGAACCCGTGGCCCCTGCATTGGCAGGCGGATTCTTAACCACTGCACCACCAGGGAAGTCCCTAGAGAAATGATTCTTGAAGGCGCTCACCATCAAACTCAGAAGCATCCCATGAACCCATTTAGTTAATTGAAGATTACATTGTAGAAAGAAATCAGTCCTTTATTAAAATATTTTTGGAGTTACCTAGGATCAGGTAGCCCCCTCCACTCTGCACTTGTACACACACACTCTCTCTCTTTCTCTCATACACACTCACAGACAAACACCCTCTTTACTGTGAAAGCTGAATAAGCAAATACCAGCCTACACAATTCTCCAGTGCGCCTCAAAGCCGTGATACAATAATTCCAAGTACTTCTAGCTGTTGCTTCCATCTCTATGGGGCTCATTACACCGACACTCCTGCAGGTGGTGTCAGAAAGGTGAAGTGCCAAATCCACAAAGGGGAGACCCCCAATGATTCATTGCTTCTGTGGTATCAATCATGGCTGGTGGTTTTTACTTTTATCTCCCCCTCTCCTTAGTTATCCCCACTCCCACTGTCAGTTCAGTTAGAATATTTCACCTACACTTCACAATATGTCTAAAGGAAGTAGACACACGCTGTGAAAAGCTGGTAATTTTATTGGGTTCCTTTACCTTTAAAAATCTGTTACTTGGTCAAGTCTGGTTTCTGGGCTCCTTTTTTGCAGGGAAATTGAGGCAAACGTTTTTATGTGGTCCTCTGGTGCCTGCTCTGTACTCCGAGAATTATATACACAAGGATCATTAAAGTAGGGTTTCGCCCATTAAGATATAATAACCGTCAGCAGGGACAAAAAGCAGATCAGTATCACAAATTCAAACTAACAGGCGCACATAAAAACTATGTGCCTGCTTAAGGCACAGGCACGGGGTCAGGGTCTTACACAATAGGTAAATTCCCTCCCTGGTTTGGAGACAGCTTTTCACAAGACCAGGGTAAGGAGAGGGAACTGGCAAGAATTCTTGCTGCCCTCCAGGCATTTTTAACCCTGAACGCTTTTCTATCCCCAAGTGCACCTTGTCCAAATAAACACAGGACAGCCAGCATTCGCTGTTTTGAAGGACTTCTAATTAGCACAAAACAAGTACTTACTTAAGGGTGCTGTTCTTGTTGACAGAGTAGCATCTCTGGGCAAGAAACCCATGGCGGACTGAAGTAGGAAGGACACACTCCTTAGTCTTTTAGATTAGCCAAAGTAAACCTGGTCATCCAAGGTGTGGAAGATGTCACCGAAAGATGGCTGCTTTACCAGGCTTCGGCTGATGTTGGTTTTAAAAAGAGCCTCTATTAGCCCATTGTTTGCTTCTTTCTGTGTCCTTCAGTAGTTGACATGACACCTCTTCACAAGTGGGTGTATAAAAATCCTTTGCAAATGGACTAGATTTATTCTCAGCCCAAGAAAGCAAAGATGATTATTGGATTATCAATAGAAATTATTTTGTTAGGGCTTCCCTGGTGGTGCAGTGGTTAGGAATCCGCCTGCTAATGCAGGGGACATGGGTTCGAGCTCTGGTCCGGGAAGATCCCACATGCCGAGGAGCAACTAAGCCCGTGTGCCACAACTACTGAGCCTGTGCTCTAGAGCCCGCGAGCCACAACTACTGAGCCCGCGTGCCACAACTACTGAAGCCCACGTGCCTACACAGCTCGTGCTCTCCAACAAAAGAAGCCACCGCACCGCAACGAAGAGTAGCCCCCGCTCACTGCAACCAGAGAAAGCCCACACGCAACAACGAGGACCCAATGCAGCCAAAAATAAATACATAAAATAAATAAGTTTATGAAAAAAAGAGAAAAAGAAATTATTTTGCTAGCTCCCGAGTAGCCAACATAAAACTCACCTGTTTCGACCAAATGACTGATATTTTTAAGGCTTGATAAATAATTTGTAAGGAAAAGAGAATGGAATGGGGAAAGTAATATGGAAGGCCTTGGGTTTTTTATTTTATTTCTTTTTTTTTTTTGGCCGCACCACGCGGCACGCGGGATCTTAGTTCCCCGACCAGGGGTAGGATCAACCCGTGCCCCCTGTATCGGGAGCACGGAGTCTTAACCACTGGACCACCATGGAAGTCCCAGGCCTTGGGTTTTTTGAACTCTCAGGTAATCTACCCCTCAAAACTGCCACAAACCAACTCCTCTGACCTCTCTCAAGAGAAAGGCAAGGATGTGGGGTCATGGAAGGAAGGAGGCTGTGGTACAACGTGAAATCTGAGGGAAGGCAGAGCAGGGATATCTCCCCACAGCCTCACCTCCCAACAACGAGGCCATCACTGAGAATGAAGACCAAGCTTGTGATGAAACTGGGCAAGAGGTGAAAAGAAGGGGGCTGGGCAAGGAGGAGTGTGGAGGGTGGAAGAACCACACAGAGGCCAGGACAAGAGCTGCACAGAACCTGCCCTCCTGAATGCTCTGTACCCAAGTCTCTTCACGATGGTCATAGCTCTCCTATAGCCCTTCCTCAATACACCTCACTCTTTCCCTACTGACCACCATGTTCCTCCTCCGATTGGCACCAGGCACACCTGTGCAGACACAGGTACGGGCCAAGCCTCGTTCCATGCACGTATCCAGATGAAATGCTGAGGGCAGCAATTATCAAGCAGCTTAAAGGCATCTTCTGTGCGCTCCACCAGAGGGTGGGAAAGTAGGCAGCCCATACTGGAGATGAATACTTAATCACTCAGTAGCTAGCCTTTATCGGGAGCTTCCTGTGAGCCAGGCATTGCTCTGTTTTACATTTAATCATATGAGGTGACTGCTACTGCTGTCCCAAGTTTTATAGGTAATGAAACTAAGGCAGGAAGTTACAAAGCATGATTTCCCAAGCTCAGTTCCACAACCAATGACGCGACTATGACTGTACTTCTTTTAGCCTTTATAAGTGTTAGACTAGAAATACTCGCTCCACCTAAAATTCTCACCACCTTAAAAAGAAATCAGTGAACCAACTACCCACAACAGTCCATACGGAAACCTTTGCCTCTGAATGGTGTCACATGCTTTTTACATCAATCAGCAGTCTCCCAGTGGGAACCACAGACAGCCCATGCCACGAAAATGTCGTTTGTGTACAATCCGTAACGTCACCATTATTTAATTATTGCTAATACTTAATTCAATTCTAGTATGCTATCTTAATATATACTTCAATCTTTGTTAACTATTCACAGTTATTGATAATAATCAATACTGTGGTTCCCATGGCAAAAAAAAGAATTTCTAAAAAAAGGATAAAGAAACCCGGAACTTGAAAAGGCATCATCTTAGAAGAAAATCTACAGTAATATAAAGTCCAATTTTCTTGAAAAGATATTAATAATTGCAATTTTATACTGCACGGCAGAACCAACTAAAAAGGGAAGCAAAGGCACAGAGAATGAAGAAACACAAACAAAAGCTGCCTCCAGACACATAAAGAATAGCAACTAGAGAGGGAATATGTTTTACGATCTTATCTACATTGCCAAATGCTTGCTAGTGTGTCGTGTTAGTTGGTACAGACCTTTACTCAAGCTTGGATGGAAACAGGAGGCAAGTGTAAATGACACAGTAAACAGGAGCTGGCTGGCAGGTGAAAGAAATGACAATCCCAAAAGGGACACATCTAATCTGTTCCCAAAGCTCCAAATCACTCAATCTTATGAAGCAAAAATCCCAATTCTTTCCTAAGTCCAGGCATGTACTCTGCCGCAAGGTGCCATTTTATAGGTGCAATTAAAATTGTCCATGGTTCAAACCTCAAAGAAGGGCACAGGCGAAGAATTCACAGAACTTCCCCTCCTTCGTCCCCTCTATTCTCTGTAGGGCAGTGGAATGAGAAACAGTTTGGGTTAAGCTGCTTCTGTTCTTCCATTAGTTCTGGTTCTTTTAAGCCAAAATTACATTCCAGGCAGATTGGATGGTCTCAGCCAGTTGCCTCAAGGTAAAGTACAAAGAAATGCCACCCTCTGCTTTCTGGATTCAGCTCTGAGAGTGAAGGAATGCACAGGGGTTCAGAGAGAGGTGGGTGGGAACCCTGCTGCTCAGGTGTTTTAGACTTGGTGGGAGAAAGAGAAAGCTGGGAAAGGAAATACAGTAGCGTTAGAACTACTGTTTATACCACCGGTGCTTAATAAGTCGCTTGACCCTGGCGCCTTCCTTTGGTATGACAGTAGGTCGTGACCACCTGTCACCTTTGGTGGGTAAACTCCTTCACACATGCCTTCCTCAACTTGTTCTCTTACTTTCAACATACCGGCATTTGGTGGCGATGGTGAGAGGGCAATTAAATAACGTTTTCTGATTCTAAAATCTGGCTTTAACTAAACTTGACAAAATAAACAAGCTGGCTTCAAAAGATTCCTGCGGAGAAACCCCGGACTGAAGATAATTCATCAACGGTAAGAAAAATGGCAGAGCAGAGGCTCTGATTGCTAGTACGAGTTCTTCATCAGTGGTGGAATGAATTAGAAGCAAGGACAGTTGAATCGGATTTGCCAAGATGTTGACCTCCATAAATTATAATAGAATTTATCCACAGACTGTTTGAAATGTGGGTTTAAGTCCACAATTTTTAATAATAAGCCTCACCCTATTTATATACTGAGCCTTGAGATATTAGCTGTTGAGAGCTTAAAGCCATCAAAATCAGTAAGATATTTAGAAATATTAATCTCATTTTAATTTATACCTTTGCATATATTTTATAATGTGAATATTAGTTCTGTCACACATTTACATGATGTACAATTTCTTAAAAACATATCTTGAGAAGCATGCTCTAAAACTTTTTACTGGCAGGGGTGCACGATAAATATTTCAGTCTTTGAGTATAGGTCTTCCAGGCTAGAATTAGAATATTCCTCAGGAAAGTCCTAGACAATTCATGGTGAACTTCAGATGCCTGGTGAAATTCATTATGTTTTAGACAACTGGCATAAACCTTGACAGAGATTTCCAGAAATTAGGCAAAAGGGAGCAAAGTCCAGTGGGCATTCTCAGATCTGGGTTTTAGACTCTGGGCATACAACTAACTGAAATCCTCTTACATTTTGATTTGAGATTTCTAAACAGAAAGATAGTCTTTGATGCAGCTGAACCCCCCAAACTGAGATTCTGGACTAGTAGGAACTAAAGTGAAAAATGTTTTATTTTCATGTTAGATTAAATATTATAAATATGAATTCTGAGTGTACGGGAAATTCCAAATAGATGCCAGGAGGCTTCTGGCACTTAGTCTGTTGCAGTGCATACGGAGGTTTATATCAAGAATAGTCAACAGCAATTTTCCATCTCCCCTGGGAAAAGAATAAGAGGCAATCACTAACGTGGAATGAAAACACTAATTTGCAATCATGTAGGCAGTCACTGTGTCCAAGGATGCCAGATGCTTTTAAATATAAGTCATCCAGTTTAGCAGATGGAAAACCAGCAAGAAGTAAATCACTTATTTGGAATCTCTCCTGCACCAAATACAAGTGCAGTGGTATCGTGACCAGTGTCCTGAAACTGTTCTTCCTCCCAATAAAGGTCTTGCCTTTAGTCACGCAGTGCTTTTCAACTTCAGTCAGTACAGGGATTTGGCTTTCTCCCACAAGATGTTCCACAACATCTGGGTAGAGAGAAACAGATGAGGGTGGCTACCTTTGGTGGGGGGGGGTGTTCTGTCTCTAACTCAGCCCTATCTACTTAGCGTCAGGCTAGAATTTTCAGATGCTCATTGAAAACTTTTGCTGAAACGTCGCCAGTCATCTCAGACTCAATCAGCCAAAACAGAATCGACCTTTTTGCTTCTACCCTCTTTGCTTTCTCCCCTGTATTTCCATTTTATGTTTTTGGCACCATTATTCACATTCTTGTCGAAACCAGCAATCCAAGGTACATGTAAGACTTCTCCATCACTGTGTGAATCTGAGGGAACTAACCGTAGCAATCCTCTCTCCAAACATCCCTGGTATACGGTCTCCTCTACGTTTTCACAGACATAAGCTTAGTTCTGGCCTTCGTCATTTATTATGTCAACAATCACCGCCCCTTTCTAACAGATCTAGCCACCTTCAGGACTATTTCTGTTTATTCATTCAAGAGACCCTGGACGATCCTCACCTAGGTGCCCGGCACAACAAGGTGCTAGGGACACATCAGTGAGCAACCTCCATCCTGGAGCTTATATTCTGGTGGTGGATGTAAGTGAGAAGTAGAGGAACAAATAAAATATTAGCTGCTGTGCAGAAAATAAGAGAATTAACTTAGGGTGACGTAACTTAGGGAAGAGGATCTGGGAGGGCCTCTTTGAGGTGCGTGGCTGAACCCCAGCAAAGAAAAGGAGCAAGCTATAAAGAGCGGGGTGGAAAAGCATGCTGTGCTTTCAAAGACACAGAGGAAGGAAAGCACTTGGCTGTTTAAGGAACCAGAGTACCACTGTGGCTAGAGTGCAGGGAGAGAGGAAGGGAACACAGCCAAGTGAAGGAGGAGGTACGGCTGTGGCCAGAGCATGAAAGGGCTTGGGGGCCAGTCTCCCATGGCCTCAGAGATATCTCTGCACTCAAAATCAGATCACAGACTGCCCCTTTTAAATCTGAAATTCTGTCTCCCTGTTACTGATGGGATAATGTTTAAGTTTCGTCTGATGATACTCAGTGCCCTTCCTGGTCTGGATGTTACTTGCCTTTCCAGCACTTTGCCCTGAAACAGGCCACATTCACATGTAACGTATATACTCTAGCTGTGCCTCTTTCCACATGTCTTCTTTCCTCAGTTGGAAAAGCTCCTTCTCTATGTGACGACCGCCACTTCATCCTCTAAGACTCATCTTAAGTTTTACAGGAGGAGCCAATATGTTGCTCTCTGTTATTTCACAGGAAACTCTATACTGTGATCTTGTGATACTTTGTACATCTCTCCCACCATCCTGTGAACTCTTGAGAATGTGAGAGTCTGGATCTTACGTGTTGTGGCAGTCACAGTGTCTGAAACAGAACTGGCATTCGGTACATGTTTACTGAGGGAGGGTGGGAAGGAAGGAACAGGGAGGGAGGGAGGGAGGGAAAGAAGGATGAAGAAGTTTTGGCCAAATGCACTGGAATGGAATTCATGACATTCTGATTTCATCTAGTCTAAGGTTTAGTCTATTCTTTAAAATCAAATTAAAATCAAAAATCACTTATTGAATGACATTTACACATGATACATTAGCCCAGTTCTTGGTAAATGATGCTTAATTATCAGAGAAATTCTGAGCAAAGAAATGCTACATGTCATAAAGGAACAAGCACTGGCTCTACTATTTGCCATCATCCACTTTGAATATACATTATATGCAGTGTCTAATGGACAACAGAGAAGTGCCCACATTACAAATGAAGAAAATAAGGTTGCTTTTTAAGAGCTGAACAAGTGAAAACTGGATTATCCATCTGTGGGAGGTTAACTGTGGGCTGAAACACCCAAAACTATTTTCAAGGTGACCAGCAAAAGGGAAAAGGGCATAAGCAAATATCTAATGCCAAGTAGAGACAAGTGACATGGACATAACAATGAACAGATATGATAAACATTTTTGTCATGACGATGGAAAATTCTCTGATCTCCTCTGAGTGAATCTACTAGCTTTCCGGTTTATACATCAACTCCGTGTAAGTTTGCACTGAAGTGCAAGTTACCTCTGCACACTGACAAAGATGAATGTATGACCAGAAGGCTGAAGAACAGTCTCCCAACCGTGGTCACCTCACCATGGTTGACATGCTGTATGACCTTAACTGGCCGCCAGCTGGCCTGCCCCAATCAGATCTCACGACAGCTACCCCTCATACGTTAAAACAAACGTTTAGGTCAAGGTCAGCACAGGGAGTCCTTTCATCAGGATGACAACACAAGGCCAAGTGCATTCCATTCACGACCAGACATGGATTCAGAATGAAATGTACCTGACACAGCCCCGGCTCCTAAGTGACCTTCAGATGCCAGTGTCAGTCAAATGATTCTAAAGAGAAATTAAGCTCGAGTTATATTGCTATATTCATCTGGAATGCATTACTAAATGAAGACATGAAATGGAGATAATTTTTTTTAACTTAGGAGCCAACTCTGTGGTAGATAACAGAGATGCCCTGAAGCAAGAGAAAGAATTAAAGTGGTGTCCATGAGTCCTAGAAGTCTGTGATGCTACAATCAACATTTCCAGTGCTAAAAATGTAAGGTCACGTCTACTTCATATAAACACGTTCTTGTCCAGAGGAGAATATCGGAAAAGGTCTCGGTGAACCAATCTCTTATTCAAGTCACCATGAACATTCAACCCAACAAGGTTGGAGTGCCATGGGAAGAAGGTTTACAGTCCTGAGATGGTAACTGGAAGAGCACATGGCTGGAATGAGTCTGATCCATACGGCAATCTGATGTGTACTACAACAGGACATGACTAAAAAGAAATGAATAAAGTCCAAGGTGCTGTTGACATTGTGAAAGCTCATATCCACAGTGCTACCTGTCATGGTGATGAAACCAAGCACACTTGATTTTTACCAGGCTTACAAACAGTACCGTGGTTTAGGACAAGACTCTGCCACTATACCTGAAAAATTCCTTTCTATTTCAATGACTGCATCAAAAAAGTGACTCTCCTTGACAAAAGATTATAAACTTCCCTGCCGATATTTTTTGGTTTTATTTTTTCATTTTTCATTTGCGTCAGCATCACAGTTTTCTGTGTGAATTTCAGAAATTCCATTCTAGAAGATCTAATACCTAAAGCCACTGAAGAATCCTTTTCTAATTTTGATGGTAGACCTTGCCAGCCACCCTCTGCCCCAAACTCAAATCAACTAGTGCAACATTGTCTGAGGTTTAATATTCACACTTAGGTATTCAGTTCTACTATTAAGCTTAAATATTAAAAACAGACAAGCTTATTTGAATACTCTGTGACTGTCATCTGACTCAGGATATGTTTAGTTTTATGTGGAATTTTAAATGTTTGTAATAAAGCAAAATTTTAAGCCCTTAACAAAGCTTTTTTCAGAGGAAAAATAATGTATGAAAGTTTCTTAAGTGCCTTTCAGTTCGGGACCTACGGGTCTTTTGCTGCGTCTCAGAATAAAATAACTTTGAGGCAACACCAACTAAAACCTGAAAGGAAGTGTGGTTTCAGAGTGTCTCCTGTTACACCCAAGCTAAATTCTACTGAAACCATCTATGAGAGATTGTATTACCACTCAGAAAATATTATCAGTGACATGTCAAAATGAAGATTTACATTTAACTGATGACCGAGAACGGGGCAGCGTTGTCTTCATGCAAGACGCGGATTTCAAAAACATCAGAAGGTTTTTGGGTTTACTTTTCTAGGGCCTAAGAAAAATATATACAAGTAAAATTCCCTCTCTAAGTGTCTTATTTCAAACTGAGCCAAAGGAAACCAAGTTGAAATCGCGTCATTTGAAAAAGAATAGAGGATTAAGGAACAGTGACATAACTGAGTGAAGAAGGAGAGTGTTTCTCCATAGAAGCATTCCTGCTAATGAAGAAGAAATGAGGGAATTAGGAGATCATTATTCGGAAAACTTCTAATGAAATAATGAATCTAGGCAAAGATCATTAGTGCCCACCAACATCATGGAGACACACCAGATATTATGTACCTCTTGATAGAGTACACAATAGCATCTGTGAAGTACTCTTCCCCCACTCAGATTAACTCTCTAGATCAAACTAACAGTTTGCAGGAACCACAGGGGACAGAAGAACGTAATAAAAACCCAGGTGACGCAAAGAGCAAAATCTAAAATGTGGGAAATTCCACAGGATATTCTTCTTTTTTGAAGAAACTGGCTTCTTCAAAAAAAAAAAATAATTATGAAAAAAAAACAAAAATAGAGGATAGAAACCTCTAGATCTAAAGAAACCCCTGAGAGGGGACTTCCCTGGTGGCGCAGTGGTTAAGAATCTGCCTGCCAATGCAGGGGACACGGGTTCGATCACTAGTCTGGGGAAATCCCACATGCTGCAGAGCAACTAAGCCCGTGTGCCACAACTACTGAGCCTGCGCTCTAGAGCCTGCACGCTGCAACTACCGAGCCCATGCACCATAACTACTGAAGCCCGCAAGCTCTAGGACCTGTGTGCTGCAACTACTGAGCCCATGTGCTGCAATTACTGAAGCCCGTGTGCTGCAACTACTGAAACCCACATGCCTAGAGCCCATGCTCCGAAACAAGAGAAGCCACCACAATGAGAAGCTCACGCACCTCAACGAATAGGAGCCCCCACTCACCGCAACTAGAGGAAAGTCAGTGCGCAGCAACAAAGACCCAACGCAGTCAAAAAAAAAAGAAGAAACCCCTGAGAGATGGACACATCTAAGGCAATGCGTGAAATCTGTTTGGGTCCTCATTCAAACTAACTGTAAATGAATGGACGAATTTACAGACAATCAGTGATATTAGAACTACATACTTGATGACATTGAGAAATTATTGCAAATGTTTTTAAATGCATGCTGATGGCATTGGAGTTACGTTTAAAGTATCCATATCCTTTCGTGGTGTGTTACCATTTTAAAGGATGAATTATAAAATGTCTAAGAGTTGCTTCATAGTAATCTAATGGAAGGAGGGTGCTTTAGATGAAATAAGAGTGGATTAATGGTTTTGTAGCTAGGTACAGGGTACACCGGATTCACTGCGGCATTCTAATTTTGTATATGTTTGACATTTTTCACAATAAAAGCTGTAAAATTTTAAAGTTGGAAAAAAACGATGAATAAGACTTACCCTGCTGGATATCCTTCATTTCTAAATGCAAACTAGATATCAAGATTCCCACAGTTTGAGATCGTTTTCCATCCAATAACTTGATGATCTGGAATTTTAAAAAATTAACACAAGCTCAAACAACCAGGCAATCTTTCAGAAGCATACCAAAAACCTCCATAGTTTTAGACAGTCTGGTAAACTAAACTGATGCTACAGTCACTCTATTTTAATACTTTAATTTGAATATAACTTATCCACAAGTATAGATATTTTAGAAAATAAAGGAAAAACACCACCCCAAATTCCACCAATCTAATACGAGCACTCAAATCTTTATTTTACTCTGATCTTTTTTATTCAAACACATCTTAACTAAGTTGTAATTGCAACACATGTACAAGTTTTTATCCAACTTTTCCACTTATCCTTGGCCTGTTTCCACGCTGGACTTCGTAAGTCAGTTCACAGCCTCCAGCCTCCTTGGCTGCAGTGCAGGATCGTCTGCTGAGTGGTTTAGGGGAAATATCATTGAGATCTCGACTCCGCTGTTTACCAGTGATATGGCCTCGGAAAAGCGACTTAACCTCTAGGAATTCAACTTTTTCATGAAGTAGGGCTGACTGTACTTAGTCTGTACATTTATTCTAGAAATTAAATGGCATAATATAGGTAAAGCACCTAAAACAGCTCCTGACACAGACTTATTATTTAAATAAAATTGCTCTAGTCAGGAGGGTTAGGTTGCTTTGTATTTGCGCTATGATTAATATAAATAATACTCTGTACATACAGATTTAATTTGAGATTATTTAGAAGTGGTCTTTTATAATAATGTATGTATACAGAAACTCTTATAATCCTTTTAGAGACTCCAAATACCTCACTGCCAATAATTTCAACCCCTATGAATATTCCATGGAGAGCTCATCACAGTTTTGTCTCTCTCTAAACCAGATCAGCCCCAGAGAACGTACTGCACAGTGGCCACTAAGGGAAAAAAAATTATCTTTTTTTTCTCTCTTGTGGCAGGGCTACAAAAATCAATAGGAAATACGCACAAAACATCACCAAACCTTATGTTTTTTTTTTTTTTTTTAACGGTACGCAGGCCTCTCACTGTTGTGGCCTCTCCCCTCGCGGAGCACAGGCTCCAGACACGCAGGCTCAGCGGCCATGCATGTGGGATCTTCCTGGACCGGGGCATGAACCCGTGTCCCCTGCATCGGCAGGCGGACTCTCAACCACTGCGCCACCAGGGAAGCCCAAAACCTTATGTTTTTAATGCACTTTTCTGGGTAAAATACAAACTAAAGAGCTATGCTTCCTCTCCCACCTATGTATACACAAACTTACCAAAAACGTAGTGAAGATTAAACAGTAACACCTACATTTATTTTGATACTAACTAGCTGAGTTGCTTGCTGGTTGAACAATAAGGGATAACAGGAGCTTGCTCCAACCAAGACTGTCTATTTGTCCAACTGTCTAATTCCCTACTGATTGATGCTGAATCAATTAGCGCCAGCCCTTTATCTTTCTCTGCTCAGCATGGCTACTCTTATCTTACTGTTAGGCCGAAAGTACAGTAAACACTAAGCTTTCATCAAGATAAAAGGAAAATCTGATTTTCAGCCTAATGTGTTTAATCATTTCAACATTAGCCTTAAGGATAGATTTTTGGAGGATACAGAATTGCAGTTTTTAAAAGAAATAAAGAAGGTACTTGGTATTTTTATTTATTTTTTGCACGAAAGCAAAGGAACAAGATATTATGTATATCAAATATCTTCTTAAAAGATGCAATTTCTAGCTTTTTCTTACAGAACACAAATTTAAAGTGAAACGATTTTTAAAGTCCAATACAAAATTAAGAAAAACCTACCGAAGCTTCACGTAAATATTCAGACGTGCATTCATTCACTAACAGATATCTGCTGTGCATCTGTTACATGCCTGGCACTGCTCTGGACTCATGCCCTTGACGTCATAAATTTTGTAGAATTTAATGATTTAAAATTGCTGAGAAGAACTAAAAAGGCGAATAAAACCATGAGTTGAATAAAACTGCAAAGCAAATTCAAAATAAGAAAAGCTTTGGGAATTGACTAGATTTATCCCTAAAAGACCAAGATAGTGACTGAGATACGAGCTTGGTCGTGGCATACACATCAATGTCAAGGAGACAGGCACAGGAATCAAATTTATGACAAGAGGACAACTGGGTTGCAAAAATGTCTTCAAACCAATATTCACCACGCTATCCAGTTAGGGTTCTGAAAACCCTGGGTAACACATTCTACCTACGGGAAAAACAAGGTTCAAATTCAAGATCCTCTAATAGCTAATTAAAAGAAAGCAAGAGAGTAACCACAAGAGAACAGAGAGAGAGGGAGGGACTGAAATTGAGATTGAGGTTCTGTCTGTCATTGGATAAAAGCAAGCAGCCATCAACAAAAAGTCTACAAACAATAAATGCTGGAGAGGGTGTGAAGAAAAGGGCACCCTCTTACACTGCTGGTGGGAATGTAAATTGGTACAGCCACTATAGAGAACAGTATGGAGGTTCCTTAAAAAAAAACTAAAAATAGAACTACCATATGGCCCAGCAACCCCACTCCTGGGCATATATCTGGAGAAAACCATACCTCGAAAAGATACATACACCCCAATGTTCATTGCAGCACTATTCACAGTAGCCAAGACATGGAAGCAACCTAAGTGTCCACTGACAGAGGAATGGATGAAGAAGATGTGGTACATATACACAATGGAATATTACTCAGCCATAAAAAAGAATGAAACTCTACCATTTGCAGCAACATGGACGGACCCAGAGATTACCATACTAAGTGAAGTAAGTCAGACAGAGAAAGACAACATATATCGCTTACATGTAGAATCTAAAATGATACAAATGAACTTATTTACAAAACAGACATGGACTCACAGACTTCAGAAACAAACTTATGGTCACCAAAGGGGAAAGGTTGGGGGGAGGGGTAAATTAGGAGCTTGGGATTAACATATACACACTACTATATATAAAATAGATAACCAAGAGGGACCTACTGTATAGAACAGGGAACTCTACTCACTATTCCGTAATAACCTATATGGGAAAAGAATCTGAAAAAGAATGGATATATGTGTATGTATAACTGAATCACTTTGCTGTACACCTAATACTAACACAATATTGTAAATCAACTATACTCCAATTTAAAATAAAAATTTTAAAAATAAAAACAAGCAAATCCATCCCCACTTCATTGTTCAACCAGGCTGCCCTGTGGAAAGGATGTTACCATCCTTGCAATTCTGTTTAATAACCTGGCACGGCAAGTGTCTGGAAAGAAAGTGTCTGTTACCTTTGGCTGGACTGAAACCTTAAGAGTTTTCTGAAATGCGGTGCTCCTTCCTAAAAAGGGGGTAGGCAGTGCTCAAGTCAGAGCATTTGTATTCTCTTCCCTATTTGTGTCAAATTCTCTGTCTACCTCTAACTAGACCTTTAAAAAGAGTCTCTCTTCAATTGTGGAATAACACCAGGTTTCTCAAAACCAGCTAAAATGGTAGGAACACAATGGACACAGAATGGATATATGCCCTAAGCCCTCGTCGTTTCTTATGTTTTCATGACTGAAAGGTTTAGTTTTTTTATTTTACTACAGTTAAAAAGAGAGAGAGAGAGAGAGAGAGAGAGAGAGAGAGAGAGAGAGAGAGAGAGGAAGGAAAACATGAAATCTACCATATTAACAACATTTTAAAGGTACAGTACGTCACTGTTAGCTATAGGTACACTGTTGTACAGCAGATGTCTAGAAGTTTTTCATCCTACGTGATGGAAACTCTAGACCCCTTGAACAGCTATACTCCATTTCCTTCTCCCCCCAGCCCCTGGACTGCTTTCTGCTTCTACAAGTTTGACTGCTTTAGATACCTCAAGTAAACAGAATCATGCAGTATTCTTCTTTTTGTGACTGGCTGATTTCACTCAGAATAACATCTTCGAGGTTCATAGATGTTGTAGCATGTGATAGAATCTCCTTCCTAAGGCTAAATAATATTCCATTGTGTTTGTGTGTATATATATGTGCGCATATACATATATACACATGTGTATATATGTATTCCGTTGTGTGTGTGTATATATATGTGTGTATTGTATGTGTGTGGGCATATATATAAATATAGCCATCAATGAACATTTAGCTTATTTCTACTTCTTAGCTACTGTGAACAATGCTGCAGTGAACAGGGGAGTGCAAATATCTCTTTGAGATCTTGTTTTCAATTCTTTTGGATAAATACCTAGAAGTGGGTTGCTGGATAATGTGGTAGTTCTATTTTTCTAATTTCTCAGCATCTTTACCAACGCTTATTACATTTTTGTTTTTGATAACAGCCATCCTGCTAGGTGTGGTTTTGATTTGCATTTCCCTGATGTTAGTGATGTTGAACACCCTTTCATATACCTGTTGGCCATTTGGAGGTCTTCTTTGGAGAAATGTCTATACATGTCCTTGCCCATTTTTAAATCAGGTTTATAAAAACTGAGTTGTAGGAGTTCCTTACATATTTTGAGATATTAACCCTTTATCAGACATACGGTTTGCAAATATTTTCTCCCATTCCATATATATCCTTTTCATTCTGTTGATTGTTTCTTTTGCTGTGTAGATGCTTCTTAATTTGATATAGTTCCACTCGTCTATTTTTGCTTTTGTTGCCTGTGGTTTGGTGTCATTTCCAGGAAATAACTAGCAAGACCAATGTTATGAAGCTTTTCTCGTGTTTTCTCACAGGAATTTTACACTTTCAGATCTTACATTTAAGTCTTGAATCTATTTTGAATTGATCTTTGTTTATGCCGAAAGATAACCGTCCAATTTCATTCTTTTGCATTTGGATATCCAGTTTTCCCTGCACTATTTGTTGAAGAGACTATCCTCTCCCCATTTTGTAGTCTTGGCACTCTTGTTGATGATCATTTGACCACATTCATGTGGGTTTATTTCTGAGCTCTCTCCTCTGTTCTGTTGGTCTATGTCTGTCTCTATACCAGTACCATCCTGTTTTGCACACCGTACAACAGGCATACCTCGGAGATACTGCAGGTTTGGTTCCAGATCACTGCAATAAAGTGACTATCACAATAAAGTGAGTCACACAGATTTTTTGCTTCTCAGTGCACATAAAAATTATGTTTACACTATGCTGTAGTCTAGTAAATGCGCGAGTATTATGTCTAAAAAAGCAATGTATATACCTTAATTAAAAATAGTTTATTACTAAAAACTGCTATCACTTGAGCCCTTCAGCAGGTGGTAATATTTTTGTTGGTGGAGGGTCTTGCCTCAGTGTTGATGGCTTCTGACCAGTCATGGTGGTAGCTGCTGAAGACTGGGGTGGCTATGGTAATTTCTTAAAATAAGACAGGAATAAAGTCTGCCACATCCATTGACTCTTCCTTTCACAGACAACTTCTCTGCAGCCGTCAGTGCTGTCTGATAGCACTTTACCCAGAGTAGAACTTCTTTCAAAATTGGAGTCAATCCTCTCACACCACGCTGCTACTTTGGCAGCTAAGTTTGTGTCATATTGTAAATCCTTCGTTGTCATTTCAACAGTCTTCACAGCATCACCGGGAGTAGACTCCATCTCAAGAAACCACTTTCTTTGCTCATCCAGAAGAAGCAACTCCTCATCTGTTCAAGTTTCATCATGAGATTGCAGCGATTCAGTCACCTCTTCAGGCTTCATATCTAATTCTGGTTCTCCTGCAATTTCCACCACATCTGCAGTGAGCCCCTCAAAGTCATCCACGAGGGTTGAAATCAACTTCTCACAAACTCCTGCTCATGTTGATATTTTGACCTCTTAGCGTGAGTCACCAATGTTCTTAATAGCATCTAGAACGGTGAATCCTTTCCGGAAGGTTTTCAATTGACTTTTCCCAGATCCATCAGAGGAATCACTGTCTATGGCAGCTGTAGCCTTACAAAACGTGTTCCTTAAAGAATAAGACTTGAAAGTCAACATTACTCCTTGATGCATGGGTTGCAGAATGGATGTTGTGTTAGCAGGCCTGAAAACAACATGAATCTCATTGTACCTTTCCATCGGAGCTCTTGGGTGACCAGGTGCACTGTCCATGAGCAGTAATATTTTGAAAGGAATCTTTTTCCTGAGCAGTACGTCCCACACGTGGGCTTAAAATATTCAGTTAACCATGTTGTAAACAGATGTGCTGTGATCCAGGCTTTGTTGTTCCATTTATAGAGCACAGGAAGAGTAGAATTAGCACAATTCTTAAGGGCCCTAGGATTTCTGGAATGGTGAATGAGCATTGGCTTCAACTTCAAGTCACCAGATGCATTCGCCCCTAACAAGAGAGTCAGCCTGTCCTTTGAAGCTTTGAAGCCAGGCTTTGACTTCTCCTTCTCGAGCAATGAAAGTCCTAGATGGGATCTTCTTCCAACAGAAGGCTGTTTCAGCTACACTAGAAATCCGTTTAGTGTAGCCACCTTTATGAATCATCTTAGCTAGGTCTTCTGGATAACTTGCTACTTCACCTTGCACTTTTACGTTATAGAGATGGCTTCTTTCCTTAACCTTCATGAACCAACCCCTGCCAGCTTCAAACTCTTCTTCTGCAGCATTCCCACCTCTCTCAGCCTTCACAGAATTGATAAGAGTTAGGGCCTTGCTCTGGATTAGGCTTTGGCTTAAGGGAATGCTGCAGCTGATTTGATCTACCTAGACCACTAAAACTTTCACCGTTTCACTTTCTTATCATCTGTGTGTTCACTGGAATAGCACTTTTAATTTCCTCCAAAAACTTTTCCTTTGCATTCGCAACTTGGCTAGCTGGTGCAAAAGGCCTTAGCTTTGGGCGTATCTCGGCTTTCGACATGCCTTCCTCAGTAAGCTTAATCATTTCTAGCTCCTGATTTAAAGTGAGAGATGTGTGAATCTTCCTTTCACTTGAACACTTAGAGGACACTGGGGGGTTCTTAATTGGCCTAATTTCAATACTGTTGAGTCTTAGGGAAGAGGGAGGTCTGAGGAGAGAGAGAGAGATGGGGGAATGGCTGGTTGGTGGAGCAGTCAGAATACACCCAACATTGATTCAGTTCCCCATCTTATATGGGCGTGGTTATGGTGTCCCAAAACAATGACAATAGTTACATCAAAGATCACTGGTCGCAGATTACCGTAACAAATATAATAATAATGAAAAAGTTTGAAATATAGTGAGAATTACCAAAATTGGACATGAAATGAGTAATGCTGTTGGGGAAAATGGCACCAATAGACTTGCTCGACACAGGGCTGCCACAAACCTTCAATTTGTAAAAATTGCAGTATGTGCAAAGCACAACAGAACAAGGGTGATTGTAGTGTGTAAAACTTCTAATTTGGGAAGTGGAGGACACTACCAAACAAATTACAAGAAAAAAAATCAGAAGTAAAAAAGGGATTAAAAAGCCCACAAAGAGTAGAATACATATTTTAAAATATTCTTAAGTCCAATATGCAAAGTGACTAAAACAAAACAAAACAAAACAAAACACGGCGGAAAACAACACATTAGACTTAATAAACAGACTCAGTGGGAGTTCAGTCAGCTAAAAAGTCCCATCCAAGACTTCAGTATATATTCAGATCATTCCTGAGGTCACTTGAGGTTGTATTTCTTTTTTTTTTTATTTTTATTTTTTTTTTTTTTTGCGGTACACGGGCCTCTCACTGTTGTGGCCTCTCCCGTTGTGGAGCACAGGCTCTGGATGCGCAGGCTCAGCGGCCATAGCTCACAGGCCCAGCCGCTCCGTGGCATGTGGGATCTTCCCGGACCGGGGCATGAACCCGTGTCCCCTGCATAGGCAGGCGGACTCTAAACCACTGCGCCACCAGGGAAGCCCGAGGTTGTATTTCTATAGGATAGACTTATAGAAATGGTTCAAAGAGCATGTCCATTTTACATTCTGATAAATATTGTCAAATTGTTTCTAATAGGTGCCATCAATTTATACTCCTGCCAAGTATTTGAGAGTGACAGTTTTCCTGTTCCGTCACCCACTCTGAATATTATCAATTTTAAAAATGTTGGCCAGGGCTTCCCTGGTGGCGCAGTGGTTGAGAGTCCGCCTGCCGATGCAGGGGATACGGGTTCGTGCCCCGGTCCGGG
>NW_020175821.1:9205837-9229574 GCF_003031525.2 Neophocaena asiaeorientalis asiaeorientalis
AAAAAAAAAAAAAAAAAAAAAAAATGTTGGCCAATATGATAGGTAAAATGTTTTTTCACTATTTGGCATTTTTAATGATTTAATAGTAAGGCTAACCATCTGATTACTGGCCACATGTTCTTGTGAACTGTCGTATCCTTTTTGCTGTTTTCCAATGACTATCTATTGGGCTGGTTCAACGCAAAGAAATTTAAATAATGACATAGCTGAACAGCAGGAAGAGAGACTTACACAGAGATTGCTGTGGATAAGAGGCATTTTCTAAGGGAGGAAGGGGGAAGGGAACTACCTTTTACTGCGCCCCTACTAAGGTTTTATGCGCCTCTGCACACGAGCCAATCCAAATGGAGAGTTGTGAATTGGGGGCAGTGAACACCATGATATTGGCAACTTTTATTCCTTTAGTGGCCCCCTGTGGATTTCCAGAAAGGTAACAAGACTATAGGCTCAGGAGTCCTGTAAAGTCAGTGCAGCCACCTCACTGCTAGGGCATTAAAGCAAGGGGCACAGAACTAGAAGCACACTTTGTTCTAACCCAATTCTCTTTTCTGATATTTGTGATCAAATGTCATTCCTCCTTACCCAGATTTTTACCTATTATCTGAGGCATTTACCTTCACAGCAGAGTAGGTAGGAAGAAAACATAGAGGAAAAAAGACAAGATTGAGAAAACTGATGGAGAGAACAAACAAGGAAAAGAAAGAGGAAAGAAAAAGGTTTTTTTTTTTTTAAGACATTCAGTTAGTTATCAACCAATAATCATTACACTGCTTTTAAAATATTCTTTTAGAATCACGGCCAAGTTTCAAATAACCAGATGCAATTTATGGAGAACCTTCCACTAACTGAAATTTCTTCCTGTTTTTCTTTTATTGTATCATACTCATTCTTGCTAAGCTAACTTCTAGACAGATAAAGTCAACTTCAAAATTCCTCTCTGAAGAGAAAGATAATATGAGAGGAAGATAAACTGATCTTGGGTATTCTTCCCAATTCACTAGCTTCTCTAAAATATCATGGGCTTGAAAGCAATCACAATCAACTATACCTTCCCTATTCGCATTACTGAACAGTGAATACTGGCGATCGTAATGATTATCTGGAAAACTTTTAGAATCCTAAATTGCCTGAGGCTGTCAGATATTTAATAGCCTGCCTTTTTTATAGTAGGAACTTTTCTATTGAATACATTTAAAAAATAACCACAGGACTTTAAATACAAAAAAAATGTTATGATATATAACATATCAAATCATTTATTAACTAAAAATTTAATTAATCAGCATCAAACCATTCTTTAAGCATTCTGGTTGTTATTATCCTCTGTGGGGTTTTTTTGGGGGGTTTTTTTGTTTTTCTTTTTATTTTCGGTACGCGGGCCTCTCACTGTTGCGGCCTCTCCCGTTGCGGAGCACAGGCTCTGGACGCGCAGGCTCAGCGGCCATGGCTCACGGGCCCAGCCGCTCCGCGGCACGTGGGATCATCCCGGACCGGGGCACGAACCCGTGTCCCCTGCATCGGCAGGCGGACTCTCAACCACTGCGCCACCAGGGAAGCCCTATCCTGTGTTATTTTAACAAATTTTTAAAGTTGTCTGGCCCAAGTCAAAGGTTCCCAGCAATGTAACAATCTAAGCAGAAATACAAATAAAACTAAGAACCAGAGTCATAAATACAATGGTCCTGCCCTCTAGCTTTTAGCTTGAGCCTTCTGAGCTGTCATATTCCCTTGACCAGCTATGGAAAGTGACAGGCATCAGCACCTGGTGACTGGCCGTTAAGAGAAAAATCAGGAGACCAGCCTTCTATGTCTAGGCCTGCCCTATCATCCCACACCAATGCTGAGACACAGTCAGTCCAATTCAGCAACACTCACGATATGCAAACTCCGATGTTGGTGCACTGCAGGGCTGTAAAGATTAAAAATAACATATATATATATATATACACAAACACATACACGCATGTATATATATGTACATATATATACATCCTTGTTCAATGGGAGTTCAAAGACCGGTTTATTTATATGAGAGAAACTCACATAAATAAGTCTGACATAAGGGAGCTATTTACAGGGATCAGCTAACATGAAGAGTTTCTAATTGTTCTTAGGTATATGATATCTAAAAAAATGCCAGGACTCATTGAAAGTGGGGATTTTAAGTGAAACGGCTGTTTCGGGCAGAGTCTTCCTCTGGGTAACCTGAAAGCATTTCCAGAAGCGTTACGCTCAGTGCCTTTTTCCCGAAACGGAAGTCCAGGTCTCACCTCTAGAAAACCTCTCCACGAGGGAGAGTTGAGAGATGAGAAGCTCTACAGACCAGAACCTGCAACCAACACTGTAACCTAAGCTCCCCTTACCCACGCAGAAGGGGCTCCTTCCATGCCACGTGGCCAACTGGGGCCACTGGGGGTGAAGGTTCTGCATTAGGCATTACGACCAGCCAGCAGGAGGGGCTTTCACACTGCAGACCCTCAGGCCAGTCCTCCACATTTGTCTGTTGGATATCGGTAGGATTCCTGACTGTATTAGTCCATAGCTTCATAATGTGAATGTCAAATTCATGGTTTTCCAGGTGGATGTGGAACAGGTAGGCAGAATTATGCCTTGAAGCTCTCAATGTGACCTCCTTCCAAGTGGGTCCGGGGAATAAAATGCCCATTTCAGGCTGTTCGAGAAAGATATTTCAGAAAACATTTATGAGAGAGTATGAGTACTTACAAAAGTTTGCTCACCTACTGAACATTCTGCCTTAAGTGGCTTTTGGAATCCCTTAGCTGTTAGCGTTGAAGAAACCTGCAGGTGTTGCCTGACTTACCCTCTTCCTTTGGAATGGCCCAGATATTTAAGGATGGACCTTACTTTAGAAGAAAGCTCACACTTTAAGAAATTATTACAGGCATATAACAGACACATATTTATAGCCATTTTCCATCAAACAAATAAAACGCAATCCTACCTCAGCTAACTGTAAACACAACCTAAATTTTTCATCCTATTCCTGCTCTGTGACTGCTCCCCATACCTGTTTTTCATTCTTCTTTGTCTTTAGCTGCATATTACTTGATTTGTTATAATCCTTAAAGTCATTTTCTAGTATTAAGTAGCTTTTGGCACCGAAGCATTTCACTTTATGTCTGACTGGAATTCCTCATGCTTCCATTTCAAACAATCTTGTTCTGCTCTCAGGGAAGGCAGACAATGGCTGGTCTCACCATCCTCTACACAAAGCTCCTTCATAAACCTCAAGACCATCTTTTTTTAAAAAAGAAAAAAAACAAGAGATGCTTTATATCAAAGCCTTAAAAATCAGTTTTTGAGAAGCATGGACGAGCCCTCAGTTTATCTTGGTCCTATCTGGAGTCAGCTGAACTTGGCAACACATGGCCTTCTCCTAGGTGTAATTACAGTCTGGAGGAGAATGCAATTTGTGCAGCATTCCACTGACCTACAAGCTGACCTTGTGCAGGGGCAAATTCACAGGTTGTGTGAAACCCTATTAGACATGCCTAGTTTAAGGCAAAGCCTTTCCAGACCCCCGCCGCATGCCAGGATTAGGGCCTGTCACACATGCGCACGATTACATCGCCTAAGGACCTCTCGCCATGCCTTCCAGAGAGGGGAAGGCAGGCCCACACCCCACCCTGTCTAAACCTGCACCTTGAGCCCGTGCATCCAAATCTTTATTATTTCTTACATATGTGGATTTTTAGAAAAATCTGCCTCGTTGAATAAGAATGAAGACAGGAATGGGAAGACAGATTTGCTCCAGTGGAAAAACCACACCCTGACTGCTCAACTAGAAAAGTCTTGCCAGACAGACCAAGAAAGAATTCCTGCCAGGTCCAGTGGGATTTTCACATCTTCATAAAATCCATATATATCTTTAGCTTTCTGCCTGAGCTTGGCAGACGTGGCCAGAAATAAAAATAAAAATAAATGGTCTGGATAGGCCATGAATGCTGGAAGCACGCTTGGCCAAGTGAGTTCGGCGCAGCTACAAAATAAAGAGGGTCACAGAAGCTTTCTTCTTCCAGGGAGCCCTCCCTGTCTGAAAAAGAGGAATCATTTCCACACTTACACCTTAGCTAAACACCAAACACATTGAAAGCTAAAGCAGATCAGGTAGGTATTCTGTTCTTCAGCTTAGTCCACACATTTGAACTTTCTCAGTTTCAGTCGCGGGATTTCCATCTCCAGTGAAGTCGGTTTTATCACAGAGCCTGGAGGACAGGCCCCATGTCTAGTTAAATACAGCCTCATGTGTTATCACCAATGAACATCTTTCGGTCACGTCGGGCAAATTAAGTACGCGTGAAATTTGCTGCCTTTCCCTTCTTCCACCAAAAACAAATAAATGAAGGATCTACATACATGGGTAGATATTTACTTTCGAGACAATGATATGTATCAAATCTCCACGGGCAGGGCACTTTCGACTATAGAGAACAAATGAGTACATGGCTTGCCTCTCTCAGGGAGATCAAACAACACAGTGGAGAATACACAGAAAGGAGACAATCTGACTCTCCAAAGCAAAACTCTGAAAAACACTATTTCTATTTTTGTGCCTTCAGACTGGCCATATCTTTTGCTTATGCTTCATATCAACACTCACCAAATTCCACTACTTGGCAAAACTACAGACATTCGGAGGCTGGCACAAAGCACACGTGCTACTGATGACAAGTCAGCTTGCCTCCTTAACAGTAATCCTTTGCATTTCTAAGGCACTAGCTTCCAAACGGACCAAGGTACTTTCCTAATGACTGCTGCATTTATCTTGAAGACATTCTCATGCACTAGGTTGAAAAGCAGGTAGAATCGTACGGTGGAGATGTAGAAAATTGATGTACGTATCCTAAGGGCTTTAAGCTTGGGTGACTGAGCTGATAATATCCTCTGGATTCCTCCAAATCACAAACATAAATCAGTATGGAGTCTGAATTTTGGCTGGATTAGAGAGCAGTATCTTCTGGGGATGAGATATGGTATATATCAGGGAACCCCTAGGTTTAACTTTTATTCTCATTTAACTCTCACCCATTCACATACTCCCCGAATTGGAAATCCTTATTTTATAAGTAATAGAAATCTAATTTGGAAAACAGAGTGTTCCCCAATGGACATTACAAGATGTAACACAAGATGATACATGGTCATGAGGCAGGGTAGCCCGTGGATGTAGGCCTTATAAGCACCCTCTCCCCCCTCCCCCAAAAAAATCATGGAAATAAGCAACTGACACAATCCCACTTCACAGCTGTGGCCAGCCTTGTGCCCTCCCTGACACTGCTAATGTGATGGTGACTGGAGATGAGACAGGTAAGCAGCTACTTTTCCCAGCCAGTACCAAGAGCTAGTGCCAGCTGGAGGGGAATAGCAGGACCAGAGTTGGCAGCCATCTTGCTCTCTCCTCAGGGAGAACGGGCGCTCCCTTGGAAACACGCATTTGTTTCTTGGTAGGTGCCCAAGAAAATAAATGCTGACTCAGGTTCCTTGTGCCTTCTTCTCCTGCACTCCACCCCCTGCCACTCTTTGGCATCACACCCAGAGGAGCTGGTTGGCGGGCTCCGTGGTGCCATATTATGAAATGTCACCTGACTTGGTGTAAACAAGCCCTCACCACTGATGGCCAGCGCGGGTGGGTATGATTCGGGGTAGTGGCCTCCATCAACCGGCCTGGTAAGTGGCATTAAAATAAGCTTTCCACACGCAGCCTGATATCTGTGCCACCAGAAGTTTCAAGGGAAACTAAGCTGCACTGTTCTGTCAAACTGTTAGGTCTGAATCTCTTCCATGGCCTTATTTTTGGGGACACGGAAAATTGCTCAGATGAAATTTACTTTAAGGATTTAGGCTCTTCACCAAGAAATGTGAAAAGGCAAACTGTCATCCTGTCCTGCGTCTGAGAACATATTTGGCATCCCATTCCCTTACTGATGAGACAGAAAAACCCTTTTATTGCTTTTCGGGCCAGTGAATTCTGTTCAGAAAGTAAATGGACAGAGAAGGCCACAGCAGGTGAAGGCTGCGGTGGGGCAGGGAGTGTTGGGCACAGTGGGATTGGGGGGCGGGTGTGGGCAGGAGGTACTTCTGCTGGTTCTGGAGTTTTCCTGTTATGTAGAGAACAAACTCCGAAAACAAAATCACATGCCTTTACTCTTGATCAGAGACTCAGGAGAGACATCAGTGCATTAACTGTCCTGTCTGCAGACAGGACCAAAACTACTGTCACACCAAGGTACAGATGAGAAACGTCAGCCTATGATTTCTTAGTGCTCAAGGCCCCTTAAAGAGTGCTTGCCTTAATAAATATGAAACAGTTCTAAAACTGACAACTTACCTGGCGAGAAGCAACTAGACAGAGGGCTATACAGCAGAAAAAAAGAAAAAAGAAAAAGAACAGAAGAATATGAAGATATCAACTTCTAGTGAAACACAAAACAAAAAACAAAAATATTCAAGACTCTGATGAGGTGAATACTAAGCTTTGGTGGTCAGAAAGTGAGAGGAAACAGTGACTCTCTTTGGGACAGATGTTAACGTCAGGACAACCTGGGAAAGCTCAATTCCATACCTTCAGGTGGTCTCCTGTCATCATGGCTCAACTTTCTCAAAGCCAGGAACTTATTCCATACATGTAACTCACCCTTTAACAGCAGGAAGAAGAATTTATTTACTCTGTTTTAGGAGGGATGGGAGCACAGCGGTTCATTACTCCTGATACACCAGGGGCATGATGCCACAGGACCTCTGAGTCATGTGTTACTCGTCCTTTGTTTTACATTTCTTTATTACAATCTCACTTCAAATTCCTGTCTCAATAACCAATCTGCATGCCTAGCAAAGACTGGGAGAGTAAATGTTCCTTCTCTTCCCCTTCCCACCCTACTGGACCTAGCACTGAAGAGCAAAGGGAAAGCTTTCTCTCCACTACTCCTAAGTTGCATGGGAAACATCTCCATCCTATATATCTCTATATCCTGTAGGCAACGCCCTTAGACAAGTTTGGTGGAGACACTAAAAAACTGTCTATGGTATAAGGCAATTAACAACCTCTGGGATATCCTCTAGAAGTTTAGGTGCCTGTGAATTAACAGGGACATCCTGAAAAATACAAAATCTCATTCACCAGGTATGGATGAGACCTGTTTTGGATGGAACTGTATTTCCCCTAAAAAAGATACGTTGAAGTCCCAACCCCTAACACCTCACAATGTGACCTTATTTGGAAATAGGGTCATTGCAGATGTAATTAAGGTGAGGTCCATACTGGAGGAGAGTATACCTCTAATCCAATATGACTGGCATCCTTTTAAGAAGATGGCCATGTGAAGACACAAGAGACACACCAGGAGAAGGTCAAGTGTTGATGAAGGCAGCTGTATGCCAGGGAATGCCAAAGATTGCCAGCAAACCACCAGAAGATAGGAAGAGGGGGAGAAGGATTCCCCTACTGGTTTCAGAGGGAGCATTGGCCAACACCTTGATTTCAGACTTGTAGTCTCTGGCACCGTGGAGACAATAAATTTTTGTTGCTTTAAGTCACCCAGTTCATGGTAGTTTAAGTTGGCCCTAGGAAACCAATACAAGGAGTGAGAATGTTTTATTTATAATAAGCTTCCAGGTGATACTTATGCTGCTGGTCCATGGATAACACACTTTGAGTAGCCAGGTGACTGCAAATGAATGAATGAATGAATGAAGTATTTTGTTTACTAACACTGGCACTCAGCACAGAGCCTGATATATGTTTGTACGTTTATATAATCCCTAATTCCTAGAGTTTCTTTTTTCTGCTAACTAGCTGGAAATGTACCCCTTCCCCTATCAATTTCCACGGAGTCCTCTTTCAAAGCTACGTGCTCAGTCAAGGAGTACGGCTTTCTCAGATAAGGCCAATCCCAGGTACACAGACAGCCACACTGCCCTCCAAAGGATTATAAATAACAAAGTTTATAAGACCTTTGGGCTTCCTGCCTTATTTATATAATTTCTCACTTAATATTAAGACATTGAATCTAGTCTCATACATATTCTTGGTGGCTCAAATAGGGCTTTTCTCTCCAAAATCTAGAGTGTTAGGCTTTTGAAAAGAACACATGCTAATAATTACTCCAAGCTGGTTAGAGATAATGGGCAACAGAAAAGTTATTATCTTCAATGTCATCGTATGTCTTTGATATGATAATCATTGCGTTCAAGGTATCAGAAATGATGGATGGCCTTTGATTCCGAGTGTACCATGATGCAAATTACCTGGCTCTTTCTCACTGCTGCTTGGAAGGTGAAGAGCTAGTGACAGTGGGCACTCCTAGCTTCAGGGCCTCCAGCCACTAGACAGCAAAATCTGTGACAAAGCTCAAAGAGAAACACTTCCTCTTTAAAGATACCTAGGGCTACTTTCCCTTTTCCTTTTCATCTAGAACAACCTCGCACATAGTTCTAATTTGCAGCTATTGCTGTAACATGCACTATTTACTACCTAAGTCATTTTACCCTGTTAACCTTCTGGGTAACAGCAGATGACATAAGCACCGCATTGTTTCTAAGGAGGCTCCCTGAGTTCCTTCTATAAACATAAAATGACGATTCCAGGAAATGTTAGTAAGAAAGGAGAGATGAAAGAGCATGGTATACACATATTTTAAAACTGTTACAAGTTCTGGTTAAGGCTTACAGTCTATAACCCAGCACATTTCCCTTAAGCTTAGTCTTTATCATCCTCCTTACTCTCACGGCCCATCTATCACGGAAAGAAAACACATTATATTCTTCAGTCATCCATGGGAATGGAGTAACATCACGATCTAAAATATTTATTCGCCATCATCCATGAAGAATGAGCCTCTATATCCATCTTGGCTAGAATCATGAATATGTGTTCCCTGAGGTTCCCTCATATGGATAGGTCACCTTCTGATAGTATGAGTGCAACAAGCACACAGTAGGTGATTTGTCCGCGGTCCTCCAGATGTCCTACTTCTACTCCTGTGTTCCTTCCCTAGCAATACGTCTCATTCCAGCAAGGATGTGCGTGCCTCGTCCATCATGTTGAACAAGGCAATAGCCTCTAAGATGTGAAAATCACTACTTTGAGTTTTAAGGTAGCAGAGTAAAGGCCTGTCCACTTCCCTTTCTCTTATAAAATCAACCCCAAATGATAAGACTGAGGATAAGAAACACACCATCTACCTCCAGTGAAACTAGCAGACCCCCTTAATTTCCAAACAGAAACATGAAGGCAAAAGTAATTGAAAGAGTGGTAAATTCCATGGCAGAGTGACAGAAGGACAAACCTGTCTGCAGAGGCAGGCAGAAACCTGGACATGAATGAAATAGAGGCACCACGTGCTGGGGAAGGGTGAGGTAGGGAGCTAAAAATAAGGGGATTATTTAAAAGTTAGTATATGGTGCAACTAGGTGCCAGGTGTATAATCCCATTTATCATTATCAGGAAGTACAGTTTCTAGACAAATTCAACCAGACAGACTTGGGACTCGTGGACATCAGGCACTGAGAAGTTGGGGTTGAGGTCTTGTACTGGAATGGAGTCGTTTTCAAAATTCCACATCCTTTCTTGGAGTCTCTCTCAGAAAAGTGCAGTCAGGCTGACACCCCAGCCCCCAGAGTCAGGTGCCTGGAGAAATTCCACCTGGAAAAATGGATCAGTCTAAGAGCAAAGATAAACAGATCCTGTCATTCAGGGCCCACCCAAATGAAATGGCTGGTCTGCAACTGTTTACCCTACTGTGAGACCCATCATTGGGCAAACCTCATTCATTCATACTGAGCTTCCATCCAGGCTTATCATGCCTTGATCTTATACATAAAATAGCAGCCAAGGATCACCAGTTATTTGAGATAATCTTCTAATGTGAAATACAGAAACTTGGAAGAAGGGACAGAGGAAAGTAAAAAGCAAAGGAAAATGTGAAGAAACTATAATTTATAATTTCAGAAAGGCAACTGTATTCTTTAAAAAATGAGCTTCTATAAATTCACATAGAATTCTGAAATACAAAAATCCTTGTCTACCAAAATAGGAAGTCCATGGTGACTGTTTAAAATTGTATTCACAATAGACAGCAGAATACCAGACAGATGGCCAGAGAGGGCATTGAAATCTGGTGCCCCTGGGGTGCAAGGTGGGAGCGGAATGGGGGGCAACAGGAAATCTTTTTTATAACAATTTTTAAAGCTGTGAAATATTATAGAAAAGAGTCGCATGTGCACGTTTATGTACAGTTTAAAGGACGACAAAAGTAAACCATGTACGGGCGTACACCTTACCAAACTGAGAACTGTTAACACCTTCAAAGGCCCTCTATTTTCCCCTACAATTCACCTCCAAAGGGACCATGTTTTCTAAATTGCATATTTATTATTCCCTTGCTTTAGAAAAAAGGTTTTGCCACAAACGTATGATTTCATAAAATTTTTTGACTTTTCATGTTTTTAACTTCAGACCAATGGAATCATTCTTTTGTGACTTGCTTTCTCCATTGAACATTGTGTTTAAGAATCATCAGTGTGGGGCTTCCCCGGTGGCGCAGTGGTTGAGAGTCCGCCTGCCGATGCAGGGGACGCGGGTTCGTGCCCTGGTCCGGGAAGATCCCACACGCCGCGGAGCGGCTGGGCCCGTGAGCCATGGCCGCTGAGCCTGCGCGTCCGGAGCCTGTGCTCCGCAACGGGAGAGGCCACAACAGTGAGAGGCCCGCGTATCGCAAAAAAAAAAAAAGAATCATCAGTGTGGATGCATGTAGCTGTAGTTGAGTCTTTTTTATAAAAGCTGTGTAGTATTCTGTGATACTCCTCCACTCTAATGTTGATGGCCATTTTCAGGTTTTTGCTATTACACTATGCTTTTACGAACACTCTCACGAGTCTCCTGGTACAAAGTTGCAAAAGTTTGAGCAGAGGCTGTACATGTATTCACGTGAACTAGACACAGCCAAACTGTTTTCCAAGTATATAGAACAGCTGACCTTCCCATTAGCAGCAATCAGAGTTCTTACTGCTTCACGCCCTCCCAACATTTCACAGCTACACTTTTTGATTTCTGTCAAGCTGGTGGGCCTAAAATGGTATCTCTGCATTTCCCTAGTTGTTGACTTGTTGATCATCTTTTCATTTATTTAGTGACGGTTCATTCCGTGACAAGCCTGGTCATGTCTTTTGCCCATCTTTCTATTGGAAGGTAACCATTTTACTACTGACTGGTAAGAATTCTACAGATATTTTGGGTAGTAATTCTTCTTCAGTTAAATATGTTACAAATGTCTTCTCCAAGCTTGTGGCTTATCTTTTCATACTCTTTGTGGTAACTTTTGAGGAGCAAGAGTTTTAAAAACTTTAATGTAATTTTATTTAATGTACTTATTTCTTATTTGATATGCTTTTTGTGTCTTTTCCATGTGAGGTTAAAAGATATGCTCCTATATTCTTTTTTTTAAAAAAACTATTAACTTTTTCCTTTCTCATTTATGTGCTTGATACATCTGGAATTGATCTTTATTCATGACATGAGGGAGGGAACCTACTTTCTTTTGGAGAGATATATATATATTTTTTTCCAATTTTTAAAGTATTTTTTTTTAATAGTCATTTTTGCCCACTGATCTGAGAGACCACGTTTGTCATATATTAGCTTCCAGATATGCATGGATCTGCCTCTGAACCCTCAATTCTTTCCACTGATCTTTGTTTTTTTCTGTGCCAATTATTACCACACTATAGCTACCTTACTGCCTATTGCTTTATTTTTCTTGATATGAGGTAGAATAAGCGTCCTACCTGGTTTTTCTTTGTCAGAATTTTTAAATTTTTTTGAATTTTATGTTTATTGTTCCCTTGCTTTTTAAAAAACAGTTTGCCACAAATGTATGATTCCATAAAATTCTTTGGCTTTTTATGTTTTTAACTTCAGGCTAATGCAACCATTTTTCTGTGACTTGCTTTTTTCACGAAACATCATGTGTAAGGTTATTTTTGAAACTCTGCTCTTCTATACAAATTTTTAGAATAAGCCTGTCAAATTCCAAATAATCCTACTTAGATCTTGATTGGAATTACTTTCAAATTACTTTCAAACTAGAAATCAGCTTGGGGCTAACTGACAACTTTATAATATTGGTCTTCCTATTCATGAAAAGACTATGTCTCTCCTTTTATTTAGGTCTACTTCAATACTTTTGCTATACTAATTTTTTATTCATTGCTGGATTCCATTTACTAATACACTGTTTAGGATCTCCACATCTATATGAGAGAAACTGACCTGTAACTTTTCTTTCACTTCCTGTCCTTGTCTGGTAGTGCTATCAAGACTATATTCTAGCTTTGAGCATAACATTCTCTATTCTCTCAAGTATTTTGTGTAAGAGGAAAATGCTTGGTGTAATAAAACCATCTGGGCCTGGAACTTTCTTCATAAGAAGATTTTAAACTATGGGCCCAATTTCCTAATATTTATAGAACATTCCAGTGTTTTATTTCTTCTTGACTCTGGTAATTTATATTTTTCAAGAAAGTTTTAAATTTTATGTTATTTTCATTTATTGCCAAAAGTTTGGTCATGGTATTCTCTCATCTTATACATTTCTATCGCATCTATAGTTACGTTCACTTTTACTTTCCTATTATCTTTATTTATGTTTGTTTGTTTTGCTCAATCGTGCCTAAAGTTACTGAATTTTGGTTTCAAAGAATAAACTTCTGACTTTGATCTTCTATATTGTATTAAATTTTTTAAAAAAAATTTCCATTCTCATCTTAAAATGCATTAGGTTGAACCATATGAAATTCTAAATATTTGATCACATTTGACCTGCAAAAATGGCCTTTCCTGTTGTTCAACCTAATTTTTCCTTCAGATTTCTTTGGTTTGCTTTTCTTTTTCTAGCTGTTAATTTTGGATGCTTTATTTTTGACCTATCCTTTTTTTCTAATATAAACACTCATGACCATACCTTTTAATGATATCCTTTGAGTCTTAAAAACCAGTATTGTTTGAATTATAAGGGTTTTCTGAACCCCATTATAACTTCTTTCTTGATCCATGAGTTATTTGCAGGTGTGAATGTAAATGTTAAAAGGCAAGGAGGCTTTTGTTATTGACATATTTAAATTCTCTTTTTGTTACTGGTAAATTATTTCTAACTTAATTTCATTGTGGCCAGAGGATGGCCTGTACGAAAATTGGCGTGAAATTTGTTGAGGTTTTCAGGACCTTTGTTTTTCTTAGGTCTTTTAATATTGTTCGACTCTTAAAATTAATCCATGCATTATGCTGTTGGAGATAAACTATAAGTGGATTCAATCTGATTATTAATATAGAAACCAACCTAAAATATCACACTTTAAAGAGCGTCATCATCACCTAAATCAGTGATTCTAGACATGATTATATTTATTGATTTACAGCCTATCATGTTCTAAAAGGATTTAAGGAAGCACCCTTATGTTGCCTCCCAACAGCCGCCGTACTAAAATTGTACTACCAACACAGATTACTGTGAAAGCCAAATAAAAATAGTACTGGAAAACGCTGACAAATTTTATCATCTTTTTGTTGTACTGCATGGTTTTCTCTTGGCACACCTTGAGGACATTCATCTCTGAGCATCTAGCTTAAATTCATTTGTTTTAATTACACAGCTGTGTCCCAATGGGACACAGACAGACAAATGAGAGGGTGAGATGGATCTCTGCTAGTTCTCTGGGGGTTCAAGAGTCATCCCCGCATAAGAGATGAAGCTTCTGGTTGGAATCCAACCTCCGGTTCTCTTTTAGGGGTGACACTAGGGGATTGTTCGTTGTCCTTATTCCTACTCTTGATGGTCATGACGATGGTAGCGATAGTGTGGCTGAACCAGCAAATATTTATGCATCAGACACACAGCTAAACACTTCACAGATTATTTTAACTCTCACAATCACCCTTTGAAATACGTACATACTATTATTATTCTCACTTTACAGATGAGGGAGTGGGACGGAGGAGCCTTAGAAAGATGAAGGGACTTACCCCATGGATAAAGTGATGACTCAAAGAAAAAGCCAGGCCTGTGCGGTTTCCAGAAAGCCCTGCCGAACCCCAATGCTACCACCTCCCATACTTAGACTATTCGTGACTCTTGGTGCCCTGGGTGTGCAGGAGGAAGCAGCTGATTGGAAGCCTTGAAACTGGCTTCCTGGTGGCTCTGAGGCAAACACACACCAAGATCTTAGCCAACTGGCGTGAACTCCCTGTGCTGGCCTGTGAGTCTTACTTTCTTTTCCACGTACCTTCGGCCTCAGAAGTTCATCCCTTCCACTGGTGGCAACTGAACGGCTGTGTCCTACAGAGCTGAACTGTCCAGATACCTCCACATCCCAAGAGCATAAGTAATACACAACAAAAACATCACATGGCCCAGTTTCTCCAATGTCTTACTAAATCATTCTAAACATCTCGTATGCTTTAGGCATTTTGCTGCTTTTCTGAACTACATTCTTCTCTAAGCAACCATCTCAGTGTCTCATTTTTTCCATTAGTAAGATGATTAGATGATTATAGTACAGAGTGAACTATTTATAATGAGGCCCAGCTCAGGCACTGTGGCTTTCAGTTGGCTTCATTTTAAATCCATCTTTCTTTGTTAATTAATGTGCCTTACCCAGTGTTGTAAGTAACACTCATTTATGTTCCTGAATTGAGCGGGGAGGAAAAGAACCACACCCAGAGTGAAAGATCCAACGTCTTCAGAATCATTTCGAATGCCATAACAACTTGAAAGCAAAATTTAAAAGTCAGTTTTTGTGTTTGTTGTAAACTAAGGAAGTTGTACAAGAGAGTCTACAAGGCAGTCAAAAGTGATGTGATAACTGAGTCCTGAATTAACCCCCTACACTATGTTTAAAGACCACGCCCCCACCTCCTAGGACTTTTTGCACATGCAAAATGTCTAATGTGACTAATAAGGTACCTAGCATAAAAGTTAACGAATGAAAATGAAAACACTAAAATTCAGGTTATTTAGTAACCAGGGCCTGGAGCCAGATCCCAGTTAAACCACTCTGGTGGTGAAGGAAGGGATGAAAATGCCCAATAGGTTCCATCTGGCTGCTAGCCTCCCCACCTTCTCCTCTCCCTGACGACTGAGGGGCTAAGGGCAGTCCTCCTCACAGGGTACTGGGGAAGTCCATGCAAAGGGCTTGGCAGCAAAGGAATCCAGCTGAAAGCAAGCACCGCTCCCCAGCTCTTCCCGCCCCAATCCCTTTTGTCATTCATTTCTCTGGAGGGCCCCTAACCCTCCAATCCCATTTGTACCCCACCGAGGAGATCTGATAATGGTGCTGGCAGAGCTGTGGCTTTTCAAAACTTCTGGCAGGGGCCTCGCTGACCCATAACTTGCCTACACACATGACTTCTTCTCATACTGTCTTTGTAAATTGACCATGGCTAACCTTGCTGCCCTAATCAGATCAATCAGAATAACATTTCTTTAGCTGCTGCATGCTGGCAGCCTCCTGGGCTGAGGCGTGACTCTGAGTCAGGCTCAGATACTGAAGGCAGATTTTGGAGTTTCCAATGGTCTCGGGTTTCCTTAGCTTTTATCACAGTTGGTGAGCTTTGTCAGGCCCGTGTTTACAGCCATGCAAATTAGCCTCAGCTGGAGAGAAACCAGGTCAGGCCTAAAGGAAATCAAGCTCTGGGCTAAAAGGTACTTTATCAAAAAATTGTAAGTGTAGCCATAGTACTGGGGGCGAGCCAGACTGTCCTAGGAAACACGTGGACGGCTGTGTCTGGTGAAACCTGAACTCTTGGCTTGGCCTCTGGACCCTGGAAACGTTATGGAGAGATGGAGGCGAGAGTGCCCCACCAGCAGAACGGGGCTGGCCAACTCAGCCATTGGCTGCTGCCGCCAAAGACATTTTCTGTTAAGGAGAGACAAGTGTGAGGAGGGAAATATTGCATCTTCGGGGGAAGAAACATTGTGTTTGTGAGGCTGGTGTGCAGTATGTCCCACATTACTCACTGACGAAGCAAGGTCCAAATCTGAGGTTGCATTCTACTCACACACTCGTATGCACTGAGTTTTAAAATGCGTGTGTGAAGGTGTCCACGTACAGATACGATCTGATACTTTGCATCTGGAAAGCATCTTTAGAAACATCCGCTCCAGAGGCCATGACAGTTACAGAAACTAAGGCCAGAGAGGTTACGTGACTGGACACACAACCGCTAACTAGTTACCTTCAAGACCAGACCTCTGGCGCCTTTCCATTGCAGTTTTCCCCATCAGATTCCAGCCCTTCAATACCCCAGTACATAGAGAAACTTGGCTTATTTTAAAATAATCCTCCAATACATTTGTCTCTTAAGATTAGGGGATTATTAAAATCCTAACAATTACTCCCTGAGCTCCCACATACCTGTGACTCATACACCGTGTTGCTGATGGTGTCAGGCAGTCTGATCTACGGGTCTGAGCGCAGAGATGTTGGTTCACATGTGACACCTCTATCTGCCCTCTAATAAATAAGACAAAAGCTGGTGGAGCTTGAGTGTCCCCATTTGCAAAGTAGAAGTGATGACCATATCCTTGGAATTCATCTAATTAAAGTTTACCTTTTGACCGATGAGAGACCTGAGACCCAGAGAATTTAAAGAACTTGCCCAAGATACAACAGTTGGCTAAGGTCAGAGCCATAAGTAGAAACAGGGTCTACAGACACCGAAGCCAGAGCGCTTTTCACTAAACAATGACCAGGAAATAAAATTCAGACTTCTCCAAGTGGATATAAAGTCAGGACTTGTAGTTAAATTCAGACCAACAGACCATTTGTCAAGTGATTAAGAACAGATTCTGGGGTTGTTGCTGGATTCATCTCCTTGCTCCGCCACTTAAGAGCTGTGTGATGCTGGGCAAGTTACATAACCCCTCTGAGTTCCAGCTTCCTCATCTAAAAAATGGCAATAATCATAGAACCATCTCACTGGGTTCTTGTGACGACTGGATAAAATTTGTGTGTGTGTGTGTGTGTGTGTGTGTGTGTGTGTGTGTGTGTGTGTGTGTGTGTGTGTAAGGCCCCTCACTGTTGTGGCCTGTCCCGTTGCAGAGCGCAGGCTCAGCGGCCATGGCTCATGGGCCCAGCCGCTCCGCGGCATGTGGGATCTTCCTGGACTGGGGCACGAACCCATGTCCCCTGCATCGGCAGGTGGACTGTCAACCACTGCACCACCAGGGGAGCCCCACGACTGGATAAATTAATACATGCTAGGCACTTAGCCAAAAACCGCTCACCTAGCATTAACCATTATTATTGCTATTGAAATCTTGTTGTCATCTTCACTTGAAAGATTCTACATAAATACAAGGTTATTAAGACTTCTGTTCGTGTTAAGCACATACCTATGGACGCACGTGTATGTGTATGGGGCTGTTTTGATCTTTGTGTATATTGGAGATGTGTGCACTCTGCAAGGCATTTATCAGTTCATTTTGGAAGCACCCAGGTGACCTGGGTTTGTGACTTAAATACACATATAAGATCTTTGGGCATTCTTGTTATTTCCTCACATACTTCTTGCTTAAAACCGGAGGCCAGAGAAGTCCTGCCACCACCAAGGTCCCTGCACCGGCAGTCAGCCTCAAACCACTGTCTACCTCCGGCCAGTCACAGTCTTAGAAAATGTCCTGAATTAAGCATAAATGAATGAGGTCCAGGAAAATATAGGTGAGATTTCCAAAATTTTACTCAACTAGGAGTAAAGAATAAAATACGTAAAAAAAAACCCCAAATATTTAGAATTGTCATCTCATAGGATATCTTGTAATATCTAATCAAACCTCTTTATTTTCCAATTAGAGAACCCCAAATCTATATTCAAATACATCTTCCCTCCCTTTAGACATGGACAATTAAAAAAAACCTCGTGTGTGTGTGTGTGTGTGTGTGTGTGTGTGTGTGTGTGTGTGTGTGTATAGTGGGGAGGTGATTCCAGAATCAGTCCCAAAGGGGCTAAGTCTAATACTTCATAAATTTTTATATTGCAGTCATTCATTCTAAGCACTGGAACTATGCCTACTAATGATTTCTATTCTACTAATACCTACAAGCCTTTCTAATATTCCTTTGGCTCCCAATACTTTGAGTGGATAATTTGCTGTGAAATTTGGCCCCACGGTCCACAATAAAGAGATTTTACAAGACGAAAGAGGATACGCGAGGGGCAGTTACACTCTTGTAGGCTCCATTGCTCCGGCTCTAGGACAGACGCTAATTTAGCTCTGCAGAGCTGAGCATTCGAAGGTGTCCTCTTGTGGTGTGGGTAGGAACTGAGCACCGTGTGATCCTGCAGCTGGCTTGAGGTACAAGTGCAGATTAAGTTACTGTTCAACAGCCAACGAGAGAAACATAGTCTAACTCCAAGAATAATATTCAGATTCAACATTCTGAAAGAATCATTGATATCCATACTTGACAAGTTCTAATGACCTTTTTTTTTAAAAAAATAAGTAAATAAAGTAAAAGTACAACTTAACTTTTTGGGCTGTCTTATTTCCACATAAAATTTACAAGGCAGAATTTTTGTAGGTTGGTGCTTGTCATGGAGTAGAAGCTCCCGTTTGCTTTCAGTAGATTTGGCCAGTCAGGGGCCTTTAAAACCAAAGAACAGGAAAGCCCAGATCATTCCAGATATCACTCAAGGAATCTGGACATAGCACCAATGACCTCAAGGTCATATATTGGTGCAAACAACACACGGGCAAGTGATTTCACTCACTGCCATAGATGATAACCCCTAACCTCACTGCTCATTTTTCAAACACATGAGTAATAGAAAGGCTTGGCAAATGCATTCCCATTCCTGGGGGGGGGGAAAAAAATAATGCACATACCTTACCGGGGCGGCCCAGAGAAATTATCTTTGTACACAAAAGCTGAAATTATATAAACGTGGAAGGCAACAGATTATGAAAACCCTATAAATTTATGTTCTCCTTCCACTCATCTCCCCTCCCCACTAAACTGAGACACCAAGTCTGGGATTTGAGAGTTACAGCTACGATCCTGGCCAAAGTGACCCAATTACAACTGAAAGCTTTTGGCTCCAGGAAGTTTCAATAGACCAGTGTCTGCAGGACCATCGGCACCCCTCCCTACCCCCACTCCCACCAAGTGCTCAGGGAATAGCCATTATGTCATTAATTCTTAAGAAATATCTATTAAAAAAGGCCAAGGGAGTGGAGTAATTTTATGTATCTTACAGAGGAGGGAACAAGCACGGACATTATTCATAATTTCAAGAGAGGAATAATATTGGCAGGTCATGCTGATTTTCTGAACGTTGTCAGGCAAGTTTAGAAAGCAATTGGAGAGTTCACTGGAGTAGCTACTTCTCTGACAGGCACCAGGACAAAGAATCTCAGACACGTTCTGTCTGACGAAGGCAGATTTCTGGCTCCTTGTCAACGCGCGGATCTACCTTTCCCTAGAACAAATGTAACTTAGAGATAGTAGAAATATGGGCATATTGACAGTGAAAACTCTTATGTTACAGTGCAAAAAGACTATATAAACCAATGTAAGATGAACTACTAGATGTCTGTATACTCTGTTAAAGGAGCTGAAAAACAGGAATGGTCTAGAGATGACCATTTGCAAATAGTTTCAGACAGGGACACACGCATGTTTGAAGACCCTCAACAAGCTCGTGGGAATAAGCGGTGGTCAAGAATTTCTTTGCAAAGCTTTCATGTTTGTTCATAAACTAAGAGATTAATACATAGTTCTAGAGAATACTTCAAGTACTTTCACAATCATGATTTCATTTTATCCTTGTAATGACCCTGTAAAGGGTTGTTACTCCCTATTTGGTAGAGAAAGAATCTGTGTGGAAAAGTTAAACAACTTGCCCTGAAGGTTATCAGAGAGCAAAAAAAATAGGAGACAGTACTAAGTGTTGCTGGTACAGGCAAGAGCTGATGTTTTGAGATCTGGTTCTCAATTTGGTGAATGTTATGTCTGTGGTGGCAGAGTGGTCTCATGCCACAAATGAAGACGGCACAGGCCTGAGTAGGCAATACCAATTTGTCATAGTTAGTATTTAACGTATAGCTAATATTTAAAATGATTGATGGGGGTCAAAGGAAAACAGCTCCAAATCTACATATTGTTTCATATTATTTCGTAGTTGGAGTTATACATAGTATCTTTTTATTCAAAGATTTGGATTCCTACTGGAAGAACCTGAAGACGACTTTGGATAACTTCACAATGTAGTACGTATTTTGGATTTGCACGAGTGTAGCTGGATATTGTTGATGATTCTAAGAATGGCTACTCTCATTATAAATGTTAAAATCAATCATCCCAGTAAAAGCTGTTACCAACATTAAGTGAAGCCAATTACTGTTTAAATTCAGGGGAAGGGAAGACACATGCTGAGGCGTTTCTACATCCTCTCAAGCGTCCGTCATTATCAATGTCTTCCTAGCTAAAAGCATACAAACCCTAGAAGTCATCTTCATCTTTCTAGGTCTCGTTTCTCATGTGCCACGAGGGCACTGAATTAGATGATCAGGAAGGTTCCTTCTAATTCTTAGACTGTATCGTACTAGAAAACAGGATCCCAGCCCAGTTTAAGAAGGTATGTATCTGTTTGCTTTAAATCAGTGTCAGTGATGGGAACTTTAAATGCTGTTATAGAAGATGAAACTAGAAACTCGTATCTGAGTTCAGCAGAACGGTAACAATTCCGACAGTTCTGACTAGGAATGTGGGATGTGCAGAGGGATGCAGACCAGCTCCACTTAAGAGATGCTCACGTCTGTCTCAATGCTGGCAGAGTCCCTGCGGCCAAGATTCAGAATGCTGGATTTTAAAATCTCTGACATATACTCTACTTCCGTCACCATAAAAAGATCTATCTGGCAAGTGTCTCCTGGTCACCTTGTATGGGAACCATTCTGTGGTTAGGCTAACAAAGCTGGCCTCCAGGGCTGACACTCCTCAGTTGCTCACAATCACTAAAATTCACTTTCATCTTCATTCTCAGAGAACAGAAAATAAACATCTGACTTTCAGAAGAGACCAAGGGATCCATCTCGATATTGGAAATCTGGCCATGGGCACAGAAGGAAGGCGCCTAGGAGGCAGGTTCAGAGTTTACTGGCATCGGCTCAATTCGTTTTTTTTTTCTTTACAACTTAGAATCTCAGCTCTAAGGTAGGACACAAGCTCACTGCAAACTCCAAGCACCCTCAAGACTGCTCCCCTTAAAGAAAAAAAAATAGAGACTACACATGTGCACAGAGTCTTTGGGGTAACAGCAACCTCACTGTTCAGAAAGATTAAAGAGTTTGAATAAAGGATATTTTCCCCCTCAGACGGAGAAACAAACACATCAAGTACTAACCGCCTTAGTGAAAATCCTTTGTTGAAGAGGCAAATAATTATGAGATAAGAAATAAGAATAAACTACCAAATGCTTTGATGTTTTAAAAACAAATACTTCAATGTTTTAAAAATGCTCATTCACCAAAACAGAAATAATTAGCTTTATGAGTAAATAACATGTAACCAAGCATCCAGAGAGAGAAACACAAGGAGTAATAGCAAAAGAAAAAGAAAAAGAGAACGAAAGTAAGTTTAATATGATATTGGGTAAGAAAACATTCAGAGGATTTCCTTGATAGTCAGAGAAGGCTTCCTGGAAGAGGCAAAATGAGGCCACTTTTGGAATACAGAGATTCTGCTTTTGCCTTTTGTATAGAAACAATTAGTCTTCTGTTCCTATAGATGGCATTTAAAAAGCCAGCTGGCCAGCAAAACGCCCTTATTTCCATCTCATAGGAATCTAACTGCACATCAATATATTCTGTAGTCTATCAGTTTACTTCTTGCCGTAACTCAATTGTTTCATGCGATACACCCTCTTAAAAGATTTGCTCTGATATTTAATCATTATTGGGATCACATTTTTCAATCAGGGAAACACAATTCCAATGAACTTGTGAAAAACCTTGACCATGATTTTCATGTATAATTTAAGTCAGTGGGCACACCTGATTTGATTAACAGAAAACTGCATCCGGACTTTTGCCATTTCCCCCCCACAAGGCACAGCTCATTTCACAATCATGTTACTTGAGATATGAACCAATGGATGAACCTCACTATATAATTTAAGAAGAGTTGATGAAACTATCATTCAGTATTACACACCTTTCAAAACCCTTCTTCAAACCCTCTTCGATTTGAATTTCACAGCATCCTGCTAGGTCAGGTAAACTCAGATATTGTTAATCTGGTTTTATAGAGAAGAGAAAATATGGCCTGGAGAAGTGAGATGACCAGCCCAGAATCACATCGCAAATCAACAGCAGAACCAAGTACTATACAGTTGACCCTTGAACAGCTAGGGGTTAACGTGCATATAGCTTAGAGTCAGCTTCTGTACCCGCGGTTCCTCAGCATCCGCGATTCAATCAATCACGGGCTGTTTCGTACTGTAGTGTTTACTATTGAAAAATATCTGCATATAAGTGGACCCGTGCGGTTCGAACCCATGTTGTTCAAGGGCCAACTGTTTTTCCCTAATACCGTCTATGCTATTATCACAACACTAATGCAGAGAAACAGCAGCGGCAGCGGCAACAGTAGCAAAATGAGAGCAGCAATTACTTGCTGAGGTTTGACTGGGTACCAGGCACTACGGTAGCCCGTATATACATACGATGTCATTTGATCATTACTCAGAGCAACATGGATAGATGTCAGCTCACGTGACACTGAGGGGACCAAGGCAGACTGAAGGAACTTTGACTTGGGGCACGCAGCCGGTGCATGGCGACCGTGGCGACTCACCTCCACATCTGTCTGATTGCTTGTGAATCCTGACCTTGTCCTCTGATGGCTGGCTGGTGGCCTCAGATTTCTAGCCCTCAAGTCTGCTCAGAGGTCACCTTCTCAAGGAGGACTACCTTGAACACTCCATTCAAACCCATAGCCCCCATCCCTCCCTAACCCCGAAAGAGTTGATCCTCCTTACTCTGCTCTACCACGTGATTTGATTTTTTGTTTCTGACGTTTATTGTTAACAGAAGCTCCAGAGGGCGAGGATCTGTTTTCTCGTTTGTTTGCTTTTCTTCACCAGCATGCCCCAGGTGCTCAGACAGTGCTACCCACGAGAACTTTTTGTAACGATGGAAATGTTTTATACCTGTGCTATATTGTAGCCACTAGCCAGAAGAATAAAACTGAAAGGTGGCTGGTGCCACTGAAGAACTGAATTTTTAATTTTATCACAAATAGTCACATGTGGCTAAGGGCTACCCGACTGGATAGCATGGGCCTAAAACAAGATGTAGCACAGACTCCCAATAAATATTTGTTCAATGAATGAAGTTACAAATAAGTGAAGAAGACATTTTCCATATAGCCTACAGACTACTTTTCACTAACTTTTGTGCATTTTTTCAATAGAATTAGTGGCTGAAAAAAGTCCAGATGAAGAAAACAGTTTGAAAATTCAGACAGCATGACCAAAATAGCAAGCACGGATTTCTCAAACTATTGGCTCCTTTCTGTCATCTGTGACTCAAAACCTTTCAAAACATTTTTTGAAAACAGAGGGAAAGCAAACCAGCAGCACATAATAAATTCCCATGTATGACAAATATATACATATATATATATATATATATATATATATATATATATATATATATATATACAT